>NC_135818.1:89684891-89907516 GCF_964213995.1 Mustelus asterias
GAGAGTGAGAGTATGAGGGAGTGAGAGAGAGAGAGAGAGAGAGAAAGATAGAGAGAGAGAGAGAGAGAGAGATAGAATGAGAGTGTGAGAGAGTGAGAGAGTGAGTGAGAGTGAGAGAGTGAAAGAGTGAGGGAGTGAGAGTGAGAGAAAGTGAGAGAGTGCGAGAGAGAGTGAGAGAGTGAGAGAGTGAGAGTGAGAGAGAGTGAGTGAGAGAGTGAGGGAGTGAAAGTTTGGGGGAGTGAGGGACTGAGAGTGAGAGAGTGAGAGTGAGAGAGAGAGAGTGACAGAGTGAGCGAGTGAGAGTGAGGGATAGAGAGAGTGAGAGTGAGAGAGAGAGAATGAGAAAGTGAGATAGTGAAAGTGAGAGAGTGAGAGGGTATAGAGTATAAAAGCTGGAGTCTGATGATGCAGCTGTATAGAACACTGGTTAGGCCACATTTGGAGTACTGCGTCCAGTTCTGGTCGCCGCACTACCAGAAGGACGTGGAGGCATTGGAGAGAGTGCAGAGAAGGTTTACCAGGATGTTGCCTGGTATGGAGGGTCTTAGCTATGAGGAGAGATTGGGTAGACTGGGGTTGTTCTCCTTGGAAAGACGGAGAATGAGGGGAGATCTAATAGAGGTGTACAAGATTATGAAGGGTATAGATAGGGTGAACAGTGGGAAGCTTTTTCCCAGGTCGGAGGTGACGATCACGAGGGGTCACGGGCTCAAGCTGAGAGGGGCGAAGTATAACTCAGACATCAGAGGGACGTTTTTTACACAGAGGGTGGTGGGGGCCTGGAATGCGCTGCCAAGTAGGGTGGTGGAGGCAGGCACGCTGACATCGTTTAAGACTTACCTGGATAGTCACATGAGCAGCCTGGGAATGGAGGGATACAAACGATTGGTCTAGTTGGACCAAGGAGCGGCACAGGCTTGGAGGGCCGAAGGGCCTGTTTCCTGTGCTGTACTGTTCTTTGTTCTTTGTGAGGGAGTGAGAGTGAGAGAGTGAGGGTGTGAGGGAGTGAGAGTGAGAGAGTGAGTGAGAGTGAGAGAGTGAGAGTGAGAGTGAGAGAGAGAGTGAGAGAGTAAGAGAGTGAGTGAGAGCGAGATTGTGAGGGAGTGACAGGGTAAGAGTGAGGGAGTGAGAGAGTAAGAGTGAGAGAGTGAGAGTGAGAGAGTGGGAGTGTGAGAGACAGTGAGAGAGTGAGAGAGTGCGAGAGAGAGAGAGAGTGCGAGATTGCGGGATTGTGAGAGAGTGAGTGAGAGTGAGGGAGTGAGAGTGAGAGAGTGAGTGTGAGAGTGAGAGAGTGAGTGAGAGAGTGAGAGAGTGTGAGTGAGAGAGTGAGAGAGTGAGGGAGTGAGAGTGAGTGAGAGAGAGAGAGAGAGAGAGTGAGTGAGAGAGTGAAAGAGTGAGGGAGTGAGAGTGAGAGAGTGAGAGTGAGAGAGTGAGATAGTGAGAGTGAGAGAGTGAGAGTGAGAGAGTGAGAGAGTGAGAGAGTGAGGGAGTGAGGGAGTGAGAGTGAGAGAGAGAGTGAGCGAGTGAGTGAGAGTGAGAGACTAGATTAGTGGTAAAAACAGGGCAGCATGGACAAGTTGGGCCGAAGGGCCTGTTTCCATGCTGTAAACCTCTATTAGTATCTGAGGAGTCATGAACTGCAAATTGTGCATCATCGGTGAAATTCCCCATTTCTGACTTTATGACGGAAGGAGGGTCATTGATGAAGCAGCTGAAGATCCGACCCAGAAAATCCTGCAGAGATGTCCTGGAGCTGAGATGATTGGTCTCCAAGCACCACAACCATCTTCCTTTGTACCAGGTATGTCTCCAACCAGCGGAGAGTTTGCCCTGATTCCCATTGATCCCAGTTTTGTTAGGGCTTCTTGATGCCAAACTCAGTCGAATGTGGCCTTGATGTCAAGGGCAGTCACTCTCACCTCACCTCTGGAATTGAGCTCTTTTTCCACGTTTGAACCAAGGCTGTAATGAGGTCAGGAGCTGAGTGACCCTGGCGTGACCCTGAGTGACCCTGGCGAAACCCAAACTGGGCGTCACTGAGCAGGTTATTGCTGAGCAGGTGCTGCTTGATAGCGCTGTCGATGACCCCTTCCATCACTTTACTGATGATCGAGAGTAGACTGTTGAGATGATATTTGTCTGGATTTGTCCTGTTTCTTGTGTACAGGACATATCTGGGCAATTTTCCACATTGCCGGGTAGATTCCAGTGTTGTAGCTGTACTGGAACAGCTTGGCTAGGAGCACAGCCAGTTCTGGAGCACATGAAATACTGTCAGGGCCCATTGCCTTTGCAGTATCCAGTGCCTTCAGCTGTTTCTTGATATCATGTGGAGTGGATCGAATTGGCTGAAGACTGACATCTGAGTTGTTGGGAACTCCAGAGGAGGCCAAGATGAATTATCCACTCAGCACTTCTGGCTGAAGATCGCTGCGAATGCTTCAGCCTTATCTTTTGCACTGATGTGCTGGACTCCTCCATCATTGAGGATGGGGAGATTTGTGGAGTTTCCTCCTCCAGTGAGTTGTTTAATTGTCCACTACCATTCACGACTGGATGTGGCAGGACTGCAGAGCTTAGATCTGATCCATTGGTTGTGGGATCGTTTAGCTCTGTCTAGTACTTGTTGCTTATGCTGTTTGGCGTGTTAAGTAGTCCTGTGTTGTAGCTTCACCAGGTTGACAATGGGGGATAGGCCGGGCCGTGAGGTTACAGATTGTAGTGAGTACAATTCTGCAGCTGCTGATGGCCCACAGTGCCATCCATGATAGCCAGTCTTATGGTATTAGATTGGTTTGAAGTCTAACCCATTTAGCATGGTGGTAGTGCCACACAACACGATGCAGGCATCCTCAATGTGAAATGGGATTTTGTCTCCACAAGGACTGTGAAGTGGTCGTTGTGGACAAGATGTATCTGTGGCACGCAAATGGCGAAGGTCTAAGTGAGCGGACGAGGGTCTGGCAGATGGAGTACAATGTTGGTAAATGTAAGGTCATCCATTTTGGCCAGAATAACAGCAAAATGGACTATTATTTAAATGGTAAAAAATTGCAGCATGCTGCTGTGCAGAGGGACCTGGGTGTCCTTGTGCAGGAATCTCAAGGAGTTGGTTTGCAGGTGCAGCAGGTAATTAAAAAGGCAAATGGAATTTTGTCCTTCATTGCGAGAGGGATGGAGTTTAAAAACAGCGAGGTTATGTTGCAGCTGTATAAGGTGCTGATGAGGCCACACCTGGAGTACTGTGTACAGTTTTGGTCTCCTTACTTGAGAAAGGATATACTGGCACTGGAGGGAGTGCAGAGGAGATTCACTCGGTTGATTCCGGAGTTGAGAGGGTTGGCTTATGAGGAGAGACTGAGTAGACTGGGGCTATACTCATTGGAATTCAGAAGAATGAGGGGAGATCTTATAGAAACATGTAAGATTATGAAGGGAATAGATAAGATAGAAGTAGGGAAGTTGTTTCCACTGGCGGGTGAAACTAGAACTAGGGGGCATAGCCTCAAAATAAGGGGAAGCAGATTTAGGACTGAGTTGAGGAGGAACTTATTCACACAAAGGGTTGTGAATCTGTGGAATTCCCTGCCCAGTGAAGCAGTTGAGGCTACCTCATTGGATGTTTTTAAGGTAAGAATAGATAAATTTTTGAACAGTAAAGGAATTAAGGGTTATGGTGAGCGGGTGGGTAAGTGGAGCTGAGTCCACAAAAAGATCAGCCATGATCTTATTGAATGGCGGAGCAGGCTCGAGGGGCCAGATGGCCTACTCCTGCTCCTAGCTCTTATGTGAGGTCGAGTATATTTTTCCCTCTTGTTGGTTCCCTCACCACGTGCCTCAGTCCCAGTCTCGCAGCAATGTCCTTTAGGTCCCGGCCTGTAATTGAGCCAGTCTTGGTGATGGACATTGAAATCCTCCACCCAGAGAATATTCTGTGCCTTGGCCACCCTCAGTGCTTCCTCCAAGTGGTCAGCATTCATCAGCTGAGGGGGGATGGAATGTGGTAATCAGCAGGTTTCCTTGTCCATGTTTGACCTGGTGCCATGAGTCGTCTTGGGGTGCTGGCCCGGTACAGGGATGGTGAGGATGTCGGGGACATTATCTGTCAGCTATGATTCTGTGCATATGACTACGTTAGGCTGTTGCTAGCCGAGTCTTTCAGACAGCTCTCCCAATTTTGGCACAAGCCCCTCGATGTTAGTGAGGAGGGCTTCACAGGGTTGACAGTGCTTGGTTTGTCCTTTTCATTTCCGGTGGCTGGGTTGATACCAGGTGGTCCGTTCACTTTAATTTGTTATTGATTTTTGTGGCGTTTGGCCCCTTTTATGGGGCAATCTTCTGAAAGGGTCACCTGATGCAGGCTGACCAATTGGGAACCAAGTTGGGTCTTCACTCCAACTTGTCTGGGCTTGTCCCAGCAGTTCAATCATGTCTGGAAGCTTTGAGTCAGCATCACCCTGCAAATAGTTGTCTGATTAATAAAGGTCAATAATTTGTTCTTAACTGTGGAACCAAGTTACTACATTTGGTGAAGACGAAAAAGCAGCAAGTGTGATTACAAGATCATCACCACAGAACCTGATCCAGTTGAAGTCAAGCTGACGGAATAGAGCAGAGTTGCAGAGGAGCTTGTATTGGAGCGTGTGGACCGCGTTCTGCCTCTGCTGCAGAGTGACCAGAGTGTGCTGAACAAGGAGAATATTCCTTCAAAGCAAACGGAATAGAGGAAATGGGAAAGAAGAAGCCAGATAGCATTAGACAGGAAATCAGAGATGCATGTGTTAAAGGATCATCTGTGATTATGGGTGACTTTAATCTGCATGTAGCTTGGGTGAGTCAAATTAGTCACAGTACAATAGAGGAGGAGTTTCTGGAGTGTATACGGGATGGTTTTCTGGAGCAATACATTGAGGAACCAACAAGGGGACAGGCCATCTTGGACTGGGTGTTGTGCAATGAGAAAGGTTCAGTTGGTAATCCAGTTGTGAGGGAGCCCTTGGGGACGAGTGACCATAATATGGTAGAATTCTTTATCAAGGTGGTTAATTATGTAGTTGATTCTGAGACCAGGGTCCTGAATCTCAGTAAAGGGAACTATGATGGTATGAGGCATGATTTGGCCATGATTGACTGGGAAACATTGCTGAAAGGAAAGACAGTGGACAGGCAATGGCAGGCATTTGAAGAATGAATAGGTGAACTCCAGAAGCTGTTTATTCCTGTTTGGCGCAAGCATGGTAAGGGAATTGTAGCCAAACCATGGTTTACAAAGGAAATGAGAGATCGTATCAGATTCAAGGAAGAAGCATACAAATTGGCAACAAAAAGCAATAGGCCTGAGGATTGGGAGCAGTTTAAAATTCAGCAAAGGAGGACCAAGGGATTGATTAGGAAGGGAAAAATAGAGCATGAAAGTAAGCTAGCGGGGAACATAAAAACTGACTGTAAAAGTTTCTAAAGATATGTAAAGAGAAAAAGATTGATAAAAACAAATGTAGTCCATTTACAGTCAGAAACGGGAGAATTTATAACACAGAATAAAGAAATGGCTGAGGAGCTAAATTTGTACTTTGCTTCAGTCTTCACAAAGGAAGACGTGAATAATGTACCAGAAATTCTGAGGAACACAAGTTTTAGTGAGGAACTGAAAGAAATCACTATTAGTAGAGATACGGTTTTGGGGAAATTAATGGGATTGAAGGTGGATAAATCTCCAGGTCCTGATAATCTTCTTCATCCCAGAGTACTGAAGGAAGTGGCCCTGGAAATAGGAGATCTACTGGAATTTTTTGAGGATGTAACTAGTAGAGTTGACTGAGGAGAACCAGTGGATGTGGTTTATTTAGACTTTCAGAAGGCTTTTAACAAGGTCTCACATAACAGACTACTATGTACAGTTAAAGCACATGGGATTGCAGGTAATGTCTTGAGATGGATAGAAAGCTGGTTAGCAGATAGGAAACAAAGAGTTGGAATAAATGGGTCCTTTTCTGATTGGCAGTCAGTGACCAGTGGGGTTCCACAGGGATCTGTGCTAGGACCCCAACTGTTCACATTATATATTAATGATTAGGAAGAGGGAACTGAATGTATTATCTCCAGATTTGTAGGTGATACAAAGTTGGGTGGGAGGGTGAGCTGTGAGGAGGATGCAGAGAATCTTCAGCATGATTTTGACAGGCTGAATGTGTGGGTATCTGCATGGCAGATGCAGTATAATGTGGATAAATGTGAGGTTATCCACTTTGGTAGCAATAATAGGAAGACAGATTATTGCTTGAATGGGTGTAAATTGAGAGAGGTGGATATTCAACGAGACCTTGGAGTCCTCGTGCATCAGTCACTGAAAGGACTGAGTTGAGGAAAAATTTCTTCATCCAGTGGTGATTTAAAGAAGGAATTAAATATAGTTCTTGGGGCTAAAGGGATCTAAGGATATGTGGGGGGAAGCAGAATAAGGATATTAATTTGATGATCAGCCATGATCTTAACGACTGGCGCAGCAGGCTCGAAGGGTTGAATGGCTTACTCCTGCTTCTATTTTTGATGCATATTTCTGTGTATAAAGAACATGGACGACCCATAGCCTAACATCCCCAAATGCACCCGTGCAAGCTTGTTTGCAGCGATCGTGGGTTTGGTAAAAGGGCTCTGCCACTGGAAACCCTCCATAACTTTGCAAAATTAAAATTCAATTCCAGAGGGAAAGCCCCAGGGGAGATCATTGCACCCCACATAGGAAGGCTTAGGCCAATGATGCAAGGTTGTGACTTTGGGACAAAACTAAATGACATGCTGAGAGATCGATTGGTCTGTGGAGTAAATGTTGGAGCTATACAGAGGATGTTGTGTGCAGAAACTGAGATTAATTTTAAAAAGGTATCAAGAACCCTTTCAGAAGCTGAGAAAGGTCATTTGCAAATATGAAAAGAAGGGTTATCTGTTGTGTAAGGAGCGAGAAAATTCCACCAATATGTCTGTGGAAGATATGATATTGTTGTGGTGGACCACAAGCCACTGTTGGGTCTGAAAGGAGAACATGGCTATCCCATCAATCTCATTGGCCAGGATTCAGCGCTGGGCATTGATATTATCGACCTATGAATACACATTTGAACACCAGCCAGGGACACAAATAGCCAACGCTGATGCCCTCAGTCATCTTCCACTACCAGGGTGTACACCGCCCCTCCGCCCCTGCATCCCCCCCCCCCCCCCCCGCCCTGTACCACAGGAAGTCATGATGGCAATGCATTCCAAGACACTTTTCCAGCGTCAGCACAACACTCACATTCTGGAGCAGCAGAGAGCTGCTGTTATCAAAGATAAAACACAGAATATTGGCTGGTTGGCAAAATGAGATGAGAAACTCTACCAGATTGAGAAAGATGAGCTTAGCTGTTAGGACAGCATCAGCCTATGGGGAGCGAGCTCATTCGCCCCTGTGCCAGGGAGGGCACTGCTTCTTGCAGAGTTACATTGTGCCCATCCAGGCAAGTCAACAATGAAGGTGCTTGGCAGAAGCTTTGTTTGGTGGCCAGGCATCGATGGTGTATTGGGAGCCTGGTGAAGCACTGCGATCAATGCCAGTTCAGGTATAAGTTACCTGTTACAGCCCCTTTGCACCCTGGGAATGGCCAGGTCAGCAATAGGCGCAAGTTCACATAGATTATGTTGGACCATTTCTGGGCACCATGTTTCTACCATTGGTAGATGCCCACTCCAAATGGATGGAGGTATCTGAGTTGAAATCCACAACAACACACGTCACATCCGAGAAACTTCACCAGTGCTCCACATCCCACAGAGTACCTGGAGTACTCGTGTCAGATAGTTCAGAGAGGGGTGTTTGAACGAGGAGGCCATTGGATGATGAGGGTGGAAGGATTGAGGACAGTGAGGTTGGGGAGCAATGGATTTGGATATTCAAGAGATGTTGCAGGAGAGATAGAATACAGACAGGAACATGAGAGTGAGCAAAGAGAGATAAGGAGAGGAAGTGTTGATGCAAGGAGTAAAGGAGAGTTGGTGAGTGAGCGTGAGACCATGGTGGAACAATGTGCTCAGCTCTCACACCATGGGCTGACCCCCCGCTGCTTCCATTGGGTAAGCAATAGCTGGTCTTTCTCACAGCCTCATATGGAGTGGCAGCCTCTGGTGAACTGTACCTCCCGATCAGTCAGTAACTGGGAGCAGTGTCAGAGCAATGTTGGGGTGTCCTCCCTGTGACTGATAGCAAGGCCAGAAGGACAGTCTCTTTCTCTCTCTCTCGCTCTCACGCACACACAGGAGAAATTATTGGCCTCCTTTGTTCATTGCAAAGCTACTCGACACGAGCTTTCCTCCCCTGTGACTCCCTGCCTCGTACAGATAACTGCGGAATCAGTGTTATTAATTCCTACACCTTTAACTTAATGTTGGGCTCGAGTCTCACTCCCTGATGGAAATCTTCATACTTGGTATGAAAGGGAGATTGGTGAATTACATGATTTTCTCAGTGACAATGATGAGTGAAATTAATTTTTATATAGAGATTGAAAGAGTTTGTGTTGAATGGATTGGGGTATTTTTAGCGGGCGATGATATTAATATTAGAGATAACAGGAGCTGCTGCTGGGAGGGAGCAATGGTAAAACGACACTAATACAAATGTTAGTGTGAGCAGTTTATTACACAATGGGATCCAATTATCATTTCAGTCAAAGCTTTTGTAAGGAGAATTTAGCAAATCCATTAACGAACCATATCGCCTGACAGGGTCACCTCTGACCTGGCCTCACTTCCGCACTCAGACATTCCAGCAACACTTCGAAAACACTGTAAATATGTAGGTGCACACCGGGTGATTGTGATCCCCCCCAAATCCCCCCCCCCCACCCCCCCCACTCCCTCCAGCCCCCCACTTCCCCACAGCCCCCAGCCCCCCACTCCCTCCATCCCCCCACTTCCCCACAGCCCCACTCCCCCCAGCCCCCCACTCCCTCCATCCCCCCATTCCCTCCATCCCCCCACTTCCCCAAACCCCCACCCCCAGTCCTCCCCACCACAGCTTCACACACTCTGTTTAATGATTATATTATGTTGAACTTCCCAAGGGGGCTCTTGTGGTGAAATGTGTAATGTCCCTGCCTCTGGCTCAGAATCTCTGGGTTCAAATCCCATTCTCGGATTTGATGGGCACAGAAGGTACCTCCATAATGTGGTTACTGTCATCAAACTCACTGGCCCATTTTGTCCGAAAAAAGAACTTGCATTAGCTTGTGACGCTTCACTGTACAGGGTAGTGCAGTGCAGCCACATCACTCGGACAGAAACGCCCATGGTGTTTGCCTCCAGGACCCTTTTGGATGCAGAGCAAAAGTATTCTCAAATTGAGGAGGAAGAGTTGGCGGTCGTACCTGATGTCAGAAAGTTCCATCAATATGTTTACAGTTGACTTTTTTTAAAGTTCCTGTTATTGGGCCTCTTCAGAGGACAAGGCAATTTTCCCCATCGCCTCCGCTCGGATACAGCACTGGGCCTTGTTATTGATGGCTATGAGTATGTTCTGGAACACCGCCCTGGGATTTGGATAGCTAATGCAGACACACTGAGTTACTTTCTGATGCAGACAAGTCTGGCTTCTTGGCTAGCCAGTGTCTACAAAAGTGACCCAAAAAGACCTAAACTTCTCCAAAATCAGGCTCGTGGCTTTACACGGGGGGAGTTCCAAGGACGATCCTCTGAAGAAATGAAATCTTACCTCATTAAGAAATCCAAATCCACGTTGAGGACAGGATCATTCTTTGGGGGTCCTGATTAGTTGTTCCACCCCCCGGGATGATGCCCAATAGTAACGAAAATACATCATGGCCACCCGGGAGCATCCAGAATGAAGATGCAGGCTCGGAGTGGGTGGCCTTATCTTGATGCTGACATCACAGACTTGGTAAAGCAATGTGATCTATGCCAGGAAAATCAACAACTCCCACCCTCAGCTTCCATACCCCCGGGGACTGGCCTGGCAGGTCGTGGGTGCGTGTACACATGGACTTTGCATGGCCCTTTGTGGGTTCCATCATGGTGGACACATACTCCGATTGTGTGGAAGTTCATCGCATGGGTTCCAGGATGTCTCAGGCTGTGTTCGAGAAATTGCAGCAACGTTTCAGCACACACTAAGTACCAGACACCCTGGTTTCCGATAATGGTAGTCATGATGTGGAGATGCCGGCGTTGGACTGGGTAAACACAGTAGGAAGTCTCACAACACCAGGTTAAAGTCCAACAGTTTTATTTGGTAGCACAAGACACTAACTTTCGGAGCACTGCCCCTTCATTAGGTGAGTAGGAGTTCTGTTCACAAACAGGGCATTATAGACACAAACTCAATTTACAAAATAATGGTTGGAATGTGAGTCTTTAAAGGTAATCAAGTCTCAAAGGTACAGACAATGTGAGTGGAGAGGGGGTTAATCACAGGTTAAAGAGATGTGCATTGTCTCTCGCCAAGGCCATCCCCACACCCCCACTTCTTGCCTTCAAACAACCGCACAACCTCAAACAGACCATTGTCTGCGGCAAACTACCCAGCCTTCAGGAGAACAGTGACCACGACACCACACAACCCTGCCACAGCAACCTCTGCAAGATGTGCCAGATCATTGACATGGATGCCATCATCTCACATGAGAACACCATCCACTAGGTACACGGTACATTCACTTGCAACTCGGCCAACGTTGTCTACCTGATACGCTGCAGGAAAGGATGTCCCGATGCATGGTACATTGGGGAGACCATGCAGACGCTACAACAACGGATGAATGAACACCGCTTGACAATCACCAGGCAAGAGTGTTCTCTTCCTGTTGGGGAACACTTCAGCGGTCATGGACATTCGGCCTCTGATCTTCGGGTAAGCTTCTCCAAGTCGGCCTTCACGACACACGACAGCGCAGAATTGCTGAGCAGAGACTGATAGCCAAGTTCCGCACACATGAGGATGGCCTCAACCGGGATCTTGGGTTCATGTCACACTATCTGTAACCCCCACGACTTGCCTGGGCTTGCAAAATCTCAATAACTGTCCTGTCTGGAGACAATACACATCTCTTTAACCTGTGCTTAACGCTCTCTCCACTCATATTGTCTGTACCTTTAAGACTTGATTACCTGTAAAGACTCGCATTCCAATCATTATTTTGTAAATTGAGTTTGTGTCTTTATATGCCCTGTTTGTGAACAGAACTCCCACTCACCTGGTGAAGGAGCAGCGCTCCGAAAGCTAGTGGCTTTTGCTACCAAAGAAACCTGTTGGACTTTAACCTGGTGTTGTGAGACTTCTTACTGTGTTTACATAGATTACATAGATTACATAGAACAGTACAGCACAGTACAGGCTCTTTGGTCCTCGATGTTGTGCCGAGCTTTGTCTGAAACCAAGATCAAGCTATCCCACTCCCTATCATCCTGGTGTGCTCCATGTGCCTATCCAATAACCGCTTGAAAGTTCCGAAAGTGTCTGACTCCACTATCACAGCAGGCAGTCCATTCCACACCCCAACCACTCTCAGAGTAAAGAACCTACCTCGGACATCCCTCCTATATCTCCCACCATGAACCCTATAGTTATGCCCCCTAGTAACAGCTACATCCACCCGAGGAAATAGTCTCTGAACGTCCACTCTATCTATCCCCCTCATCATCTTATAAACCTCTATTAAATCACCTCTCATCCTCCTCTGCTCTAAAGAGAAAAGCCCAAGCTCCCTCAACCTTTCCTCATAAGACCTACCCTCCAAACCAGGCAGCATCCTGGTAAATCTCCTTTGCACTGTTTCCAATGCTTCCACATCCTTCTTATAGTGAGGTGACCAGAACGGCACACAATATTCCAAATGTGGTCTCACCAAGGTCCTGTACAGTTGCAGCATAACCCCACGGCTCTTAAACTCAAACCCCCTGTTGATAAACGCTAACACATTATAGGCCTTCTTCACGGCTCTATCCACTTGAGTGGCAACCTTCAGAGATCTGTGGATATGAACCCCAAGATCTCTCTGTTCCTCCACATTCCTCAGAACCCCGCCGTTGACCCTGTAATCAGCATTCAAATTTGTTCTACCAAAATGAATCACCTTGCACTTATCAGGGTTAAACTCCATCTGCCATTTTTTGGCCCAGCTCTGCATCCTATCAATGTCTCTTTGCAGCCTACAACAGCCTTCCACCTCATCCACTACTCCACCAATCTTGGTGTCATCAGCAAATTTACTGACCCACCCTTCAGCCCCTTCCTCCAAGTCATTGATAAAAATCACAAATAGCAGAGGACCCAGCACTGATCCCTGTGGTACACCGCTGATAACTGGTCTCCAGTCTGAAAATTTTCCATCCACCACCACCCTCTGTCTTCTATGAGATAGCCAGTTACTTATCCAATCGGCCAAATTTCCCTCTATCCCACACCTCCTTACTTTCTTCATGAGCCGACCATGGGGAACCTTATCAAACACCTTACTAAAATCCACGTATACGACATCAACTGCTCTACCTTCATCTACACACTTAGTTACCTCCTCAAAGAATTCAATCAAATTTGTGAGGCAAGACTTATCCTTCACGAATCCGTGTTGACTATCCCGGATTAAGCTGCATCTTTCCAAATGGTCATAAATCCTATCCCTCAGGACCTTTTCCATTAACTTACCAACCACCGAAGTAAGACTAACCGGCCTATAATTACCAGGGTCAATCCTATTTCCTTTCTTGAATAGAGGAACAACATTCGCCACTCTCCAGTCCTCTGGCACTATCCCGGTGAGAAGTTTAACAACACCAGGTTAAAGTCCAACGGGTTTATTTGATAGCAAAAGCCACACAAGCTTTCGGAGCTCCAAGCCCCTTCTTCAGGTGAGTGGGAATTCTGTTCACAAACAGAGCATATAAAGACACAAACTCAATTTACATGAATAATGGTTGGAATGCGAATACTTACAACTAATCAAGTCTTTAAGAAACAAAACAACGTGAGTGGAGAGAGCATCAAGACAGGCTAAAAAGATGTGTATTGTCTCCAGACAAGACAGCCAGTGAAACTCTGCAGGCCCAGGCAACTGTGGGGGTTACAAATAGTGTGACATGAACCCAATATCCCGGTTGAGGCCGTCCTCGCACGAGGGGTGATAGATATAGGACAGATGTCAGAGGTAGGTTCTTCACTCAGAGAGTAGTAAAGGCATGGAATGCCTTGCCTGCAACAATAGTGGACTCGCCAACATTAAGGGCATTTAAATGGTCATTGGATAAACATATGAATGATATTGGAATAGTGTAGATTAGAGGGGCTTTAGATTGGTTTCACAGGTCGGCGCAACATCGAGGGCCGAAGGTCCTGTACTGCGCTGTGATGTTCTATGTTCTATGTTCTAGATGTAGGCCATTCGGCCCTTCGGGCCTGCTCCACCATTCAATTTGACCCTGGCTGATCATCGAATTCAATATCCTGATTCCCCCTTCCTCCCATATCCCTTGATCCCTTTAGTCCCAAGAGTGAAATCTAATTTCTTCTTGAAATCAGACAACGTTTTAGTCTCAACTACATTCTGTGGGAGTGAATTCCACACATTCACCACCCTCTGGGTGAAGAAATTTCTCCTCACCTCAGTTCTAAAAGGTTTACCCCTTATTCTCAAACTATGACCCCTAGTTCTGGACTCCCCCACCATTGGGAACATTCTTTCTGAATCTACCCTGTCTAACCCTGTTAGAATTTTATAAGTTTCTATGAGATCCCCTCTCACTCTTCTAAACTCCAGTGAATCTAATCCTAACTAACTTAGTCTCTCCTCATATGACAGACCTGCCATCCCAAGAATCAGCCTGGTAAACCTTCGCTGTACTCCCTCTACAGCAAGGACATCCTTCCTCAGATAGGGACACCAAAACTGCACACAATACTCCAGATGTGGCCTCACTAATGCCCTGTACAATTGCAGCAAAACATCCCTATCCCTATACTCAAATCCTCTCGCTATGAAGGCCAACATACCATTTGCCTTCTTTACTGCCTGCTGTACCTGCGCGCTTACTTTCAGCGACTGATGCACGAGGACTCCAAGGTCTCTCTGAGTATCCACCTCTCTCAATTTACACCCATTCAAATAATAATCTGTCTTCCTATTATTGCGACCAAAGTGGATAACCTCACATTCATCCTCATTATACTGCATCTGCCATGCAGATGCCCACACACTCAGCCTGTCCAAATCATGCTGAAGCATCTCTTCATCCTCTTCACAGCTCACCCTCTCAACTAACTTTGTATCATCTGCAAATTTGGAGATAACACATTCAGTTCCCTCTTCCAAATTATTAATATATAATGTGAACAGTTGGGGTCCCAGCACAGATCCCTGTGGAACCTCACTGGTCACTGACTGCCAATCAGAAAAAGACCCATTTATTCCAACTCTTTGCTTCCTATCTGCTAACCAGCTTTCTATCCATCTCAAGACATTACCTGCAATCCCATGTACTTTAACATTACATAGTAGTCTGTTATGTGAGACCTTGTCGAAAGCCTTCTGAAAGTCTGAATAAACCAAATCCACTGGTTCTCCTCGGTCAACTCTTACTAGTTACATCCTCAAAAAATTCCAATAGATTCGTCAAGCATGATTTCCCTATTGTAAATCCATGCTGACTGTGCCTGATTATCCCACTGCCTTCCAAATGCTGGGTTATGAAATTCTTGATAATAGACTCTAGCAACTTCCTCAATACTGACGTTAGGCTTACTGGTCTATAGTTCCCTGTTTTTTCTCTACCTCCCTTTTTGAATACCGGGCTTACATTCGCTACCCTCCAATCTGTAGGAACCAGTCCAGAGTCCAAACAATTTTGGAAAATAACCACCAATGGATCTACTATTTTTCGAGCCATTTCCTTAAGCACTCTGGGATGAAGATTATCAGGACCTGGAGATTTATCCACCTTCAATCCCATCAATTTCCCTAAAGTTATTTCTCTACTAATGCTGATTTTATGTGAGGACTCGAGCTGTGGGAAGAAGATGAACACTCTGAAGATGCAGAGGAGCCTGAGGCTGCGAGGACATCTCCACTCGCTGCCAAGGATGGACTGATTCAAACCCACTTTGGTTCATCTAAAACGTTGCAGCCAGTAAACACCCCCAGTGCACACTCCCAGCACAAAGCTGTCTCCACATCAACAATCCACCCCTCGCCCAAAAGAGAAAATGCTGGAAAATCTCAGCATGTCTGGCAGCATCTGTAAGGAGAGAAAAGAGCTGACGTTTCAAGTCCAGATGACCCTTTGTCAAAGCTCCAACATTTTCTTTTTTTGGTTTCAGATTCCAGCATCCGCAGTATTTTGCTTTTCTATTTTAATCCATCCCCCTCACTCACCCATTGCTCATTTCGAACTCCAGTCCATTCTTCACTAGGTAGAAGGCAGGCAACAGGAACGGTGGAGCAGAGAGTCATAGAGGTTTACGGCATGGAAACAGGCCCTTCAGCCCAACCTGTCCATGCCACCCATGGCAGATGCAGTATAATGTGAGCAATGCAATCAATCTTATGATGTTTTAAGGAAATTGAATGTACCCTGAGGGAAATGAACTTGCTGGGTTACGAGGATGGAATGAGGGAATGGGACTGACTGGATTGCTCCACAGAGAGCCAGCATAGAATCAATAGGCCGAGTGGCGTCCTTCTGTGCCATAATGACTCTATGAACATGAAAGACATGTGTAGTCCTCAAGTTAAGGTGCTAAATTGGGGGAAGGCTAATTACAACAATATTAGGCAGGAACTGAAGAATGTAGATTAGGGGCAGATGTTTGAGGGCAAATCAACATCTGGCATGTGGGAGGCTTTCAAGTGTAAGTTGATAGGGATTCAGGACCAGCACATTCCTGTGAGGATGAAGGATAAGTATGGCAAGTTTTGGGAACCTTGGATAACGAGAAATACTGTGAGCCTAGTCAAAGAGAAAAAGGAAGCATTTGTCAAAGCTAGGAGGCTGGGAACACACGAAGCAAGTGTGGAATACAAGGAAAGTAGAAAGAAACTTAAGCAAGGAGTAAGAAGAGCCAAAAGGGGTCACGTCAAATCATTGGCCAACAGGATTAAGGAAAATCCCAAGGCTTTTTACACATATATAAAGAGCAAGAGGGTAGCCAGGGAGAGGGTTGGCCCACTCAAGGACAAGGGAGAGAATCTATGCGTGGAGCCAGAGGAAATGGGCGAGATATTAAATGAGTATTTTGTGTCAGTATTCACCAAAGAGAAGGACTTGGTGGATAATGAGTTTGGGAAAGGATGTGTAGATAGTTTGAGTCATGTTGAGATCAAAAAGAGGAGGTATTGGGGTTCTTGAGAAACATTAAGGTAGACAAGTCCCCAGGGCCTGATGGGATATACCCCAGAATACTGAGAGAGGTAAGGGAGGAAATTGCTGGGGCCTTGAGATAAATCTTTATATCCTCACTGGCTACTGGGGAGGTCACAGTAAGAGTTTTAACAACACCAGGTTAAAGTCCAACAGGTTTATTTGGTAGCAAAAGCCACACAAGCTTTCGGAGCCTTAAGCTCCTTCCTCAGGTGAGTGGGAATTCTGTTCACAAACAGAGCATATAAAGACACAAACTCAATTTATAGAATAATGGTTGGAATGCGAATACTTACAGCTAATAAAGTCTTAAAGGTACAAACAATGTGAGTGGAGAGAGCATTAAGACATGTGTATTGTCTCCAGACAGGACAGCCAGTGAGACTCTGCAAGTCCAGGCAAGCTGTGGGGATTACAGGTAGTGTGACATGAACCCAATATCCCGGTTGAGGCCGTCCTCGTGTGTGCGGAACTTGGCTATCAGTTTCTGCTCAGCGACTCTGCGCTGTCGTGTGTCGTGAAGGCCGCCTTGGAGAACGCTCACTCGAATGTCAAAGGCCGAATGCCCGTGACCGCTGAAGTGCTCCCCAACAGGAAGAGAACAGTCTTGCCTGGTGATTGTCGAGCGGTGTTCATTCATCCGTTGTCGCAGCGTCTGCATGGTTTCCCCAATGTACCATGCCTCGGGACACCCTTTCCTGCAGCGTATCAGGTATACAACATTGGCCGAGTTACAAGAGTATGTACCGTGTACCTGGTGGATGGTGTTCTCACGTGAGATGATGGCATCCGTGTCGATGATCCGGCACGTCTTGCAGAGGTTGCTGTGGCAGGGTTGTGTGGTGTCGTGGTCACTGTTCTCCTGAAGGCTGGGTAGTTTGCTGCGGACAATGGTCTGTTTGAGGTTGTGCAGTTGTTTGAAGGCAAGAAGTGGGGGTGTGGGGATGGCCTTGGCGAGATGTTCATCTTCGTCAATGACATGTTGAAGGCTCCGGAGGAGATGCCGTAGCTTCTCCGCTCCGGGGAAGTACTGGATGATGAAGGGTACTCTGTCCACCGTGTGACGATGGCCCCTCCTTTGTCTGCTGGTTTGATGACAATGTTGCGGTTGGTCTTGAGAGCGCGGATGGCATTGCGTTGTGCTTGGGATTAAACTGTGCTTAAGGCTCCGAAAGCTTGTGGCTTTTGCTACCAAATAAACCTGTTGGACTTTAACCTGGTGTTGTTAAACCTCTGACTGTGTTTACCCCAGTCCAACACCGGCATCTCCACATCACAAATAAGGCATACAGAGACACAAACTCAAGTTACAGAATACTGATTAGAATGCGAATATTTACAGCTAATCAAGTCTTAAAGATACAGACAATGTGATTGGAGAGAGCATGAGGCACAGGTTAAAGAGATGTGTATTGTCTCCAGACAGGACAGCCAGTGAGATTCTGCAAGTCCAGACAAGCTGTGGGGGTTACCGATAGTGTGACATGAACCCAAGATCCCGGTTTAGGCCGTCCTCATGTGTGCGGAACTTGGCTATCAGTTTCTGCTCAGCGACTCTGCGCTGTTGTGTGTCGTGAAGGCCGCCTTGGAGAACACTTACCCGAAGATCAGAGGCCGAATGCCCGTGGGTCCCAGAGGATTAGAGAATAGCCAATGCTGTTCCTTTGTTTAAGAAGGGTAGCAAGATTAATCCAGGTAATTACAGGCCGGTGAGCCTTCCATCAGTGGTCGGGAAATTATTGGAGAGGATTCTTCGAGACAGGATTTATTCCTACTTGGAAATAAGTGGACATATTAGTGAGAGGCAACATGGTTTTGTGAAGAGGAGGTCGTGTCTCACGAACTTGATCGAGTTTCTCGAGTAAGTGACGAAGATAATTGATGAGGGTAGGGCAGTGGATGTTGTCTACATAGACTTCAGTAAAACCTTTGACAAGATCCCTCATGGCAGACTGGTACAGAAGGTGAAGTCGCATGGGATCAGAGGTGAGCTGGCAAGGTGGATACAAAACAGGCTTGGTCAAAGAAGAGAGGGTAGCAGTGGAAGGGTGCGTTTCTGAATGGAGGGCTGTGACAAATGGTGTTCCTCAGGGATCAGTGTTGGGACTTTTGCTGTTTGTAATATATATAAATGATTTGGAGGAAAATGTAACTGGATTGATGAGTAAGTTTGTGGACGACTCAAAGGTTGGTGGATTTGCGGATAGCGATGAGGACCATCAGAGGATACAGCAGGATATAGATCAGTTGGAGACTTGGGTGGAGAGATGGCAGATGGAGTTTAATCCGGACAAATGTGAGGTAATGCATTTTGGAAGGTCTAATACAGATAGGAAATATGCAGTAAATGGCAGAACCCTTAAGAGTATTGCTAGGCAAAGGATCTGGGTGTACAGGTACACAGGTCACTGAAAGTGGCAATGCAGGTGGAGAAGGTAGTCAAGAAGGCATACGGCATGCTTGCCTTCATTGGCCAGGGCATTGAGTTTAAAAATTGGCAAGTCATGTTGCAGCTTTATAGAACCTTAGTTAGGCCGCACTTGGAATATAGTTTTCAATTCTGGTCGCCACACTACCAGAAGGCTGTGGAGGCTTTGGAGAGGGTACAGAAAAGATTTACCAGGATGTTACCTGGTATGGAGGGCATTAGCTATGAGGAGAGGTTGGAAAAACTTGGTTTGTTTTCACTGGAACGACGAAGGTTGAGCGGGGACCTGATAGAAGTCTACAAGATTATGAGGGGCAGAGTGGATAATCAGAAGCTTTTTCCCAGGATGGAAGAGTCAATTACTAGGGGGCAAGGTTTAAAGGAGATGTCCGAGGCAGATTTTTTACACAGAGGGTGGTGGGTGCCTGAAATTCGTTGCCGGAGGAGGTAGTCGAAGCGGATACGGTAGTGAGTTTTAAGGGGCGTCTTGATAAGTACATGAATAGGATGGGAATAGAGGGATATGGTCCCCGGAAGGGTAGGGGATTTTAGTTAAGTCGGGCAGCATGGTCGGTGCAGGCTTGGAGGGCCGAAGGGCCTGTTCCTGTGTTGCAATTTTCTTTGTTCTTTGAAACGGAAACCCAAGTGATTTCCCTTCTGGAAATACAAAGTCTTTTTCTACTTTGATGTTATGTAATCCCTGTGACTTCAAGAAAGCTGGAGCCGGCTGCTCATTCCCCCGCTCTGCCTGCTCAGACACTTGTGGTTGAAGTCTTCTTGTTTTTGGAGCCCATGAGGGCTCTGCTAAATGTTGCCTGAACCTCTGCAGGGGCAAACAGGAGGTGACATGTGGGTTCTGAATTATGGGTGGGAATGTCTTGAGTAGAATCTCCCTTCCCCATCTTCCCATTAGGCACACCCACACCTCCCTGTTAGCCCAGAGCTGGAGGGCATCTGTTACATTTCAGTGGGGCATCAAATGACCAGGACAAAGCTTTCCTTCATCCTTGTTAAAGTGGCAGACTGATTGTGAAGGCCACTGGTGAGGATCAGCAGTCACTTGGTCATGTGCTTTTACAGATGCTTCATACAGATGGTCAATCTTTTTATGCAGGTGGACACCAGCACAAAGGCCTGAGACACCATGGCACTCGTTCAGGAGATGGGCTCTTCCAATCCATCTCCGGTGATCTGCATTGCGGCTGGAAATGCCGACAGAGCCTCACACATTAGAACAAGAACAAAGAACAAAGAACAATACAGCACAGGAACAGGCCCTTCGGCCCTCCAAGCCCGCGCCGCTCCCTGGTCCAAACTAGACCATTCTTTTGTATCCCTCCATTCCCACTCCGTTCATATGGCTGTCTAGATAAGTCTTAAACGTTCCCAGTGTGTCCGCCTCCACCACCTTGCCCGGCAGCGCATTCCAGGCCCCCACCACCCTCTGTGTAAAATACGTCCTTCTGATATCCGTGTTAAACCTCCCCCCCCTTCACCTTGAACCTATGACCCCTCGTGAACGTCACCACCGACCTGGGGAAAAGCTTCCCACCGTTCACCCTATCTATGCCTTAGATTGAAGGCACTGAGTCCAAGAGTGATGCATCGCATTCCTGCTGCTGACCTGCTCAGTCACCTCCAGCCAGGCCTGTATGTTCTCTGAGACAATCTAACTCCTTCCTCCCATTCACAGGAACACAATGTCCCTGTCAGTCTTCCCAACCCTGCAGCATCATTGCCAAGGACACGTTGCAGAAATCTGGCCCTGCCTCTTCTTGTTGAGCTCTCATTGTGGCGGTTTGAATTTGCCAGGCCTGCTGCAGCTCAGACTCTTGCACCGTTTGAACCAGTTTCGCTGAAATAAATCTGATGTGGGTCATCGCTCTGCCAGCTCGCTCCAGCCAGTCCAGAGCTCAGATGCTGACAAACATTCTGCTGAAAGCCAGTCTGGAAGTTAAAATCCATCTCTGGGTTTTTATCAAACTGCTAATAACCGGTGCCGGGTATTCCCATCACCCACCATCAGTTTGCTGATAAACAAGACAATCATTAAACACCAAGCTTCACGTTCTGTACTTCCACCCATTGCTGACTTCAATCATGGGGCCCCTGTAATGACTGAAAGCATTATGGGATGGTTTCCATGCTGGTGAAACACTGCCAGATCCTCAGAGCAGATACACACCTGGTAGTTTGATAAATGTGGAGTGAGATCACCTCACAAAATCATTCCAGAGGAACAGAGGAACAGAAGTGATGCGCTATCAATTAGGCAAAAGACTACTTGTGAGCCAATACAACTGTAGGCTTTTATTCATTACAGAACCAGGAGCACATCCCAACAGGTAACCAACCCGGACTGAACAAGGGGGAGGAGACAGCCACCTTTATACTCGGTGACGAGGGGAGGAACCGAACCGGCAGGGGATGTGTCCAGGCATAACAAACACACAACGGTGGTCCACGTAGGACAAAGACACAACTGAAGTCCACCACATTCACCCCTCCTTTAAAAAAAAACAACACAGGGGTGAAGCGGAAACAACATCACAAGTCCAGACGAACCGGTGGCTTGATCCGCCGTCGCAATCGTCGTAGTGCAGGTCGCAGAGTCGTCCGAGCAGGGAGCGATGTCGGCCCAGGCTCCGTACAGTGAGCGTCGAGAGAAGGCGCTGGGTGGTGTGAAGCGGACCGATCCGTCGTCCCGTCCAGTCGTCGGGTACTGCGTGGCGACAGCTCCGGCGACTCAAGTGAGCTGTACACAGGGGCGAGAGGAGCGAGCAGTGGCCCTGGTGGCGTATGGGGAACAGTGGGAACTGGAGCTAGGGGGTGGGGGGCCGCAATGGGCTCTGGGCGCACAACATGGGAGACTGAAGGGGGAAGGGGCGTAGCGGTCTCTGAGTGGACAACACCAGGGACAGTGGGGCGGAAGGACGTGGTGGCCTCAGGGGCACCCGCGGGTGCCAAGTCACGGACAGAGACCGTGTCCTCCCGCCCATCAGGGTACGCTACATAAGCGTATTGAGGATTAGTGTGGAGCAATTGGACCTCCTTGACCAAGGGATCTGCCTTATGGGTCCGGACATGCTTCCGAAGCAGAACGGGCCCAGGGGACATCAGCCAATCTGGGAGCGAAGTACCCGAGGAGGACTTCCTGGGAAACGAGAACATCCTCTCGTGAGGGGTCGTATTGGTCGCTGTACACAAGAGTGACTTAATTGAATGTAATGCGTCCGGAAGGACGTCTTGCCAACGGCTGACTGGAAGGCCCCTAGACCATAGCGCTAATAGAACAGCCTTCCAGACGGTTGCGTTCTCCCGCTCTACTTGACCATTGCCCCTGGGGTTATAGCTAGTGGTGCGGCTGGAGGCAATGCCTTTGGCGAGCAGGTACTGCCTCAGCTCGTCACTCATGAATGAGGACCCACGGTCGCTATGAATATAGGCTGGGAAGCCGAACAGGGTGAAGAGCGTGTTCAGGGTCTGAATCACCGTAGCCGTGGTCATGTCCGGGCAGGGGAAGGCAAAAGGGAAACGCAAGTATTCATCAATGACATTCAGGAAATAAACATTGCGGTTAGAGGAGGGGAGGGGGCCTTTAAAGTCAATGCTGCGGCGCTCAAACGCGCGAGTGGCCTTTATAAGGTGCGCCCCACCTGGCCGGTAGAACTGCGGTTTGCACTCAGCGCAGACCCTGCATTGCCTGGTAATCGTCCGGACTTCCTCGAGGGAGTAGGGCAGGTTACGGGACTTGACAAAGTGGAAATATCTGGTGACATCCGGGTGACAGAGGTCGTTATGGAGGGACTGTTGCTGGTCCAGTTGGGCGCTGGCACATGTTCCACGGGACAGGGCGTCTGGGGGCTCATTGAGCTTCCCGGGCCGGTACATGATGTCATATCTGGAGGTGGAGAGCTCAATCCTCCACCGCAAGATCTTGTCATTCTTAATCTTGCCCTTTTGCCTGGTGTTAAACAGGAAGGCAACTGACCGCTGGTCCGTAATTAAGGTGAATCGTTGGCCCGCGAGATAATGGCGCCAGTGCCGGACGGCTTCCACGATGGCCTGGGCCTCCTTCTCAACCGAGGAGTGTCGAATCTCAGGGCCTTGTAGGGTCTGGGAAAAGAAGGCCACCGGACGGCCCCTTTGGTTAAGGGTGGCGGCTGGGGCAAAGTCAGACGCATCACTTTCCACTTGGAATGGGATGGATTCGTCCACAGCATGCATCGCGGCCTTCGCGATGTCCGCTTTGATGTCATCGAAGGCCCAACGGGCCTCCTCCGCCAGGGGAAAAGAGGTCGATTTTAGAAGCGGACGGGCTTTATCCGCGTAACAGGGAACCCACTGGGCATAGTAGGAGAAGAAGCCCAGGCATCTCCTCAGTGCTTTGAGGGTAGTAGGGAGGGGAAGCTGCATAAGGGGACGCATACGGGCTGGGTCGGGACCAAGGACACCATTTTCCACCACATACCCAAGGATGGCGAGGCGGCGTGTCCGAAAAACACACTTCGCCTCATTATATGTCAGATTCAGGAGAGTGGTCGTACGGAGGAATTTTTGTAGGTTGGCATCATGGTCCTGCAGGTCATGGCCGCAGATGGTGACGTTATCCAGATACGGGAAAGTGGCCCGTAGCCCGTGCTGGTCCACCATTTGATCCATGGCCCACTGGAAGACTGAGACCCCATTGGTGAGACCAAAGGGGACTCGGAGGAACTGGTAGAGGCGACCGTCCGCCTCAAAGGCAGTATATGGGCGATCCTCCGAGCGGATAGGGAGCTGGTGGTAAGCCGATTTTAAATCAATCGTAGAGAAAACCCTATAGTGCGCGATGCGGTTGACTATGTCCGCGATGCGGGGAAGAGGGTACGCATCTAGTTGCGTACACCTGTTTATGGTCTGGCTGTAGTCAATCACCATGTGGTGTTTCTCCACTGATTTAACTACGACCACCTGCGCCCTCCAGGGGCTGGTGCTGGCCGGGATAATCCCTTCCTTGAGCAAACGTAGTACTTCGGACCGAATGAAGGCCCGGTCATCCGCACTATAGCGCCTACTTTTGGTGGCTATAGGCCTGCAATCCGGGGTGAGATTATCGAATAAAGGCGGGGGGGGGGGGGTAATCTTGAGGGTCGAGAGACTGCAAGTGGTGCGCGGGGGGCGCTGCAGTGACGGCGCCTTGCAGACGGAGAGCGGGGGATAAGGGCCATCATACTGCAGGGTGACGCTCCTAGGATGGCTGAGGAAATCTAACCCCAGCAGTACAGCTGCGCAGAGTCGCGGCAGCACGAGGAGCCGAAAACGCTCGTTGACTGTGCCCTGTACCGTCAGCGTCACCAAGCAGCACCCGAGGACCTCCACTGAGTGGGAATTCGAGGCCATGGAGATGGTCTGGCTCCAGGGTCGCACGGGAAGGGCGTATTGACGCACTGTGCGAGGGTGTATAAAACTTTCTGTGCTCCCGCAGTCGAACAGGCAGTTTTCTGCATGGCCATTTACCTTGATCTCCATCATTGACTTGGAGAGTTGGTGAGGCTGCGACTGGTCCAGGCAAATCGATGCCACCGTCGAATCCAGGAAGAATCCATCTTCGTCCGCGTCTGATGACGTCACGGATAAAGCTTCCTGCTCGGCGCGTCTTGATGACAGCCTCAAAGATGGCGATTCCCGCGCATCCGGTGACCGCATCAAAGATGGCGACTCCCGCACTTCCGGTGACCGCATTAAAGATGGCGACTCGCGCGCAGCCGCCGCCTGCATTAAAGATGGCTGCGCCCGCGGAACACACGTGGCGCCATGAGACTTCGGGATCAGCTTCGCCTGGCAGACTTTAACGAAGTGGCCTAGCTTACCGCATCCGGAGCAGATCGCATCCTTCGCCGGGCAGCGACGCCGAGGGTGCTTGGATAGGCCACAAAAGTAACATTTGGGCCCCGCTGGAACAGCCATCACGGTGGAACCGTCGATGGAACGGGATACGGGGTAGGACCCAAGGATGCGAGAGGCCGTTTCTAGCGTTTCAGCCATCGTGGCCGTTTTCCGGAGATCCAGGCCATCCTGTTCAAGCAGGTGCTGCCGAATGTAAGTAGACTCAACACCCGCAACGTAGGTGTCCCGGATCAGGTCCTCCGTGTTCTGAGCTGCTGAAACAGCCTTACAGTCGCAAGCTCGAGCTAGGACCTGCAGGGCGCGCAGAAATTGGGCGCACGATTCTCCTGGCTGCTGCTTGCGGGTAGCAGTGAGGTACATGTGGACTGCTCACACTGACAGTGAGGTCCATGCTGACTGCTCACACTGACAGTGAGGTACATGGGGACTGCTCACACCGACAGTGAGGTACATGGGGACTGCTCACACTGACAGTGAGGTCCATGCTGACTGCTCACACCGACAGTGAGGAACATGGGGACTGCTCACACCGACAGTGAGGTACATGGGGACTGCTCACACTGACAGTGAGGTACATGGGGACTGCTCACACTGACAGTGAGGTACATGGGGACTGCTCACACTGACAGTGAGGTACATGTGGACTGCTCACACCGACAGTGAGGTCCATGGGGACTGCTCACACTGACAGTGAGGTACATGGGGACTGCTCACACTGACAGTGAGGTCCATGCTGACTGCTCACACCGACAGTGAGGTCCATGCTGACTGCTCACACCGACAGTGAGGTACATGGGGACTGCTCACACCGACAGTGAGGTCCATGCTGACTGCTCACACCGACAGTGAGGTACATGCTGACTGCTCACACCGACAGTGAGGTCCATGCTGACTGCTCACACTGACAGTGAGGTCCATGGGGACTGCTCACACTGACACTGAGGTACATGCTGACTGCTCACACTGACAGTGAGGTACATGGGGACTGCTCACACCGACAGTGAGGTACATGCTGACTGCTCACACTGACAGTGAGGTACATGTGGACTGCTCACACCGACAGTGAGGTCCATGCTGACTGCTCACACTGACAGTGAGGTACATGGGGACTGCTCACACCGACAGTGAGGTACATGGGGACTGCTCACACTGACAGTGAGGTACATGTGGACTGCTCACACTGACAGTGAGGTACATGTGGACTGCTCACACCGACAGTGAGGTACATGGGGACTGCTCACACCGACAGTGAGGTACATGGGGACTGCTCACACTGACAGTGAGGTACATGGGGACTGCTCACACTGACAGTGAGGTCCATGCTGACTGCTCACACCGACAGTGAGGTACATGGGGACTGCTCACACTGACAGTGAGGTCCATGGGGACTGCTCACACTGACAGTGAGGTACATGGGGACTGCTCACACTGACAGTGAGGTCCATGCTGACTGCTCACACTGACAGTGAGGTACATGGGGACTGCTCACACCGACAGTGAGGTACATGGGGGCTGCTCACACTGACAGTGAGGTACATGTGGACTGCTCACACTGACAGTGAGGTACATGGGGACTGCTCACACTGACAGTGAGGTCCATGCTGACTGCTCACACTGACAGTGAGGTCCATGCTGACTGCTCACACTGACAGTGAGGTACATGGGGACTGCTCACACTGACAGTGAGGTCCATGCTGACTGCTCACACTGACAGTGAGGTACATGCTGACTGCTCACACTGACAGTGAGGTACATGGGGACTGCTCACACTGACAGTGAGGTCCATGCTGACTGCTCACACTGACAGTGAGGTCCATGGGGACTGCTCACACTGACAGTGAGGTACATGGGGACTGCTCACACTGACAGTGAGGTCCATGCTGACTGCTCACACTGACAGTGAGGTACATGCTGACTGCTCACACTGACAGTGAGGTACATGGGGACTGCTCACACTGACAGTGAGGTACATGGGGACTGCTCACACCGACAGTGAGGTCCATGCTGACTGCTCACACCGACAGTGAGGTACATGGGGACTGCTCACACTGACAGTGAGGTCCATGCTGACTGCTCACACTGACAGTGAGGTACATGGGGACTGCTCACACTGACAGTGAGGTCCATGTGGACTGCTCACACTGACAGTGAGGTCCATGGGGACTGCTCACACTGACAGTGAGGTACATGCTGACTGCTCACACTGACAGTGAGGTACATGGGGACTGCTCACACCGACAGTGAGGTCCATGGGGACTGCTCACACTGACAGTGAGGTACATGCTGACTGCTCACACTGACAGTGAGGTACATGGGGACTGCTCACACTGACAGTGAGGTCCATGCTGACTGCTCACACCGACAGTGAGGTACATGGGGACTGCTCACACCGACAGTGAGGTACATGGGGACTGCTCACACTGACAGTGAGGTACATGGGGACTGCTCACACTGACAGTGAGGTCCATGCTGACTGCTCACACCGACAGTGAGGTCCATGCTGACTGCTCACACCGACAGTGAGGTACATGGGGACTGCTCACACCGACAGTGAGGTCCATGCTGACTGCTCACACTGACAGTGAGGTACATGCTGACTGCTCACACCGACAGTGAGGTCCATGCTGACTGCTCACACTGACAGTGAGGTCCATGGGGACTGCTCACACCGACAGTGAGGTACATGCTGACTGCTCACACTGACAGTGAGGTACATGGGGACTGCTCACACCGACAGTGAGGTACATGCTGACTGCTCACACTGACAGTGAGGTACATGTGGACTGCTCACACCGACAGTGAGGTCCATGCTGACTGCTCACACTGACAGTGAGGTACATGGGGACTGCTCACACCGACAGTGAGGTACATGGGGACTGCTCACACTGACAGTGAGGTACATGTGGACTGCTCACACTGACAGTGAGGTACATGTGGACTGCTCACACTGACAGTGAGGTACATGTGGACTGCTCACACTGACAGTGAGGTACATGTGGACTGCTCACACCGACAGTGAGGTCCATGCTGACTGCTCACACTGACAGTGAGGTACATGGGGACTGCTCACACCGACAGTGAGGTACATGGGGACTGCTCACACTGACAGTGAGGTACATGTGGACTGCTCACACTGACAGTGAGGTACATGTGGACTGCTCACACCGACAGTGAGGTACATGGGGACTGCTCACACCGACAGTGAGGTACATGGGGACTGCTCACACTGACAGTGAGGTACATGGGGACTGCTCACACTGACAGTGAGGTCCATGCTGACTGCTCACACCGACAGTGAGGTACATGGGGACTGCTCACACTGACAGTGAGGTCCATGGGGACTGCTCACACTGACAGTGAGGTACATGGGGACTGCTCACACTGACAGTGAGGTCCATGCTGACTGCTCACACTGACAGTGAGGTACATGGGGACTGCTCACACCGACAGTGAGGTACATGGGGACTGCTCACACTGACAGTGAGGTACATGTGGACTGCTCACACTGACAGTGAGGTACATGGGGACTGCTCACACTGACAGTGAGGTCCATGCTGACTGCTCACACTGACAGTGAGGTCCATGCTGACTGCTCACACTGACAGTGAGGTACATGGGGACTGCTCACACTGACAGTGAGGTCCATGCTGACTGCTCACACTGACAGTGAGGTACATGCTGACTGCTCACACTGACAGTGAGGTACATGGGCACTGCTCACACTGACAGTGAGGTCCATGCTGACTGCTCACACTGACAGTGAGGTCCATGGGGACTGCTCACACTGACAGTGAGGTACATGGGGACTGCTCACACTGACAGTGAGGTCCATGCTGACTGCTCACACTGACAGTGAGGTACATGCTGACTGCTCACACTGACAGTGAGGTACATGGGGACTGCTCACACTGACAGTGAGGTACATGGGGACTGCTCACACCGACAGTGAGGTCCATGCTGACTGCTCACACCGACAGTGAGGTACATGGGGACTGCTCACACTGACAGTGAGGTCCATGCTGACTGCTCACACTGACAGTGAGGTACATGGGGACTGCTCACACTGACAGTGAGGTACATGGGGACTGCTCACACTGACAGTGAGGTCCATGTGGACTGCTCACACTGACAGTGAGGTACATGTGGACTGCTCACACTGACAGTGAGGTACATGCTGACTGCTCACACTGACAGTGAGGTCCATGCTGACTGCTCACACTGACAGTGAGGTCCATGCTGACTGCTCACACTGACAGTGAGGTACATGGGGACTGCTCACACTGACAGTGAGGTCCATGCTGACTGCTCACACTGACAGTGAGGTACATGGGGACTGCTCACACCGACAGTGAGGTACATACTGACTGCTCACACTGACAGTGAGGTCCATGTGGACTGCTCACACCGACAGTGAGGTACATGGGGACTGCTCACACTGACAGTGAGGTCCATGCTGACTGCTCACACTGACAGTGAGGTCCATGCTGACTGCTCACACTGACAGTGAGGTCCATGGGGACTGCTCACACTGACAGTGAGGTACATGGGGACTGCTCACACCGACAGTGAGGTCCATGGGGACTGCTCACACTGACAGTGAGGTCCATGGGGACTGCTCACACTGACAGTGAGGTACATGGGGACTGCTCACACTGACAGTGAGGTCCATGCTGACTGCTCACACTGACAGTGAGGTCCATGGGGACTGCTCACACTGACAGTGAGGTACATGGGGACTGCTCACACTGACAGTGAGGTCCATGCTGACTGCTCACACTGACAGTGAGGTACATGGGGACTGCTCACACCGACAGTGAGGTACATGGGGACTGCTCACACTGACAGTGAGGTCCATGGGGACTGCTCACACTGACAGTGAGGTACATGGGGACTGCTCACACTGACAGTGAGGTACATGGGGACTGCTCACACTGACAGTGAGGTCCATGCTGACTGCTCACACTGACAGTGAGGTCCATGGGGACTGCTCACACTGACAGTGAGGTACATGGGGACTGCTCACACTGACAGTGAGGTCCATGGGGACTGCTCACACTGACAGTGAGGTCCATGGGGACTGCTCACACTGACAGTGAGGTCCATGCTGACTGCTCACACTGACAGTGAGGTCCATGGGGACTGCTCACACTGACAGTGAGGTCCATGCTGACTGCTCACACTGACAGTGAGGTCCATGCTGACTGCTCACACTGACAGTGAGGTCCATGCTGACTGCTCACACTGACAGTGAGATACATGGGGACTGCTCACACTGACAGTGAGGTACATGGGGACTGCTCACACTGACAGTGAGGTACATGGGGACTGCTCACACTGACAGTGAGGTACATGGGGACTGCTCACACTGACAGTGAGGTCCATGTGGACTGCTCACACCGACAGTGAGGTACATGGGGACTGCTCACACCGACAGTGAGGTCCATGGGGACTGCTCACACTGACAGTGAGGTACATGGGGACTGCTCACACTGACAGTGAGGTACATGGGGACTGCTCACACTGACAGTGAGGTCCATGCTGACTGCTCACACTGACAGTGAGGTCCATGGGGACTGCTCACACTGACAGTGAGGTACATGGGGACTGCTCACACTGACAGTGAGGTCCATGCTGACTGCTCACACTGACAGTGAGGTACATGGGGACTGCTCACACCGACAGTGAGGTACATGGGGACTGCTCACACTGACAGTGAGGTCCATGGGGACTGCTCACACTGACAGTGAGGTACATGGGGACTGCTCACACTGACAGTGAGGTACATGGGGACTGCTCACACTGACAGTGAGGTCCATGCTGACTGCTCACACTGACAGTGAGGTCCATGGGGACTGCTCACACTGACAGTGAGGTACATGGGGACTGCTCACACTGACAGTGAGGTCCATGGGGACTGCTCACACTGACAGTGAGGTCCATGGGGACTGCTCACACTGACAGTGAGGTCCATGCTGACTGCTCACACTGACAGTGAGGTCCATGCTGACTGCTCACACTGACAGTGAGGTCCATGCTGACTGCTCACACTGACAGTGAGATACATGGGGACTGCTCACACTGACAGTGAGGTACATGGGGACTGCTCACACTGACAGTGAGGTACATGGGGACTGCTCACACTGACAGTGAGGTACATGGGGACTGCTCACACTGACAGTGAGGTCCATGTGGACTGCTCACACTGACAGTGAGGTACATGGGGACTGCTCACACTGACAGTGAGGTACATGGGGACTGCTCACACTGACAGTGAGGTCCATGCTGACTGCTCACACCGACAGTGAGGTACATGCTGACTGCTCACACTGACAGTGAGGTCCATGGGGACTGCTCACACTGACAGTGAGGTACATGGGGACTGCTCACACTGACAGTGAGGTACATGGGGATTGCTCACACTGACAGTGAGGTACATGGGGACTGCTCACACTGACAGTGAGGTACATGCTGACTGCTCACACTGACAGTGAGGTCCATGGGGACTGCTCACACTGACAGTGAGGTACATGGGGACTGCTCACACTGACAGTGAGGTACATGGGGACTGCTCACACTGACAGTGAGGTACATGGGGACTGCTCACACTGACAGTGAGGTACATGCTGACTGCTCACACTGACAGTGAGGTACATGGGGACTGCTCACACTGACAGTGAGGTACATGGGGACTGCTCACACTGACAGTGAGGTACATGGGGACTGCTCACACTGACAGTGAGGTACATGGGGACTGCTCACACCGACAGAGTCGCACTCCCTCAGTCTCCAAAGTGTAAATATTTATTTGCTTTTATCATTTGAAGTTGATGACAGCTCTATTAATATTTAAATAATTAAGCATCTTCCGTAACTCGTTGTGAAATATTCAGCGTGTATTAAATGTGTTTAATCTTATTCATGGGGTCGTGGTGAGTGAACAAGTTTGATTTCAAACCTCTGGCTCACTGAGATAAAGGAGGGTCAGTAACTCGCGTCGCTTTCACTGAGTTCGATCATCTGGTTGGATGATTCAATCCACAGTGCTTTTCCAGATCTCTGTATGTTTACCATCAATAAGGGGTGTTGGATCAATATTAAAGGACTAAAAGGATAAATACATTTCAGGGAGATGGCACCTAATTGAAAAGCTCTTTCAAAGGGCCAGAACAGGCACAATGGGCTGAATGGCCTCCCTTTGTGTTCGATCATTTTTAGGGTTCTAAACGCAGGTGTTTACAGAAAATGAAAGCACTCTCAATTCTGAACCATAATTGGCTGATGATTTGTTCATCCTGTTTGTTGCCAGCAGTGTTTTGGAGTTTAATCTTTCATTGCTGGAGATTCCAGGACAGAGCGGGAAGGTTAAAGACATGGCAGCAGCATAGACAGGGGTCAGCTTTGTGTAGCTGTCCCAACATCAGGTCCCATCACCGCTCACCCTCCACCCCTGAACCCCTAACACTGACAATCACAGCCTGTCCAGCACTTATAAAAATATCAACCTCTGAATTAGCTGTTTGTGAATGCCAATAAATACAGAATTATATATTACTTATCTCTCCCACAAAAAGCTCTGAGTAAGTTTATCAAAGACAAAATACCAGTGAGGAATATTAAGTTTGGAAGAATTGAAAGTTTCTCACTTGTAAATCGGAGCAAGATTTCTCGAGGGAGACCAGGCACCAAATTGTTAATTATGTCTTTGAAAGAAGTGTTCCCGATAGGCTCCATTCTGAGCAGCATTCACTAATGAAGCAGTGAGTCTTGTTTTTAATTCCCTCTCTTGGCTGCTTCCTTTACACAGAACAATGCGGAGTTGGGATCGAGAGGCTTCGGTCAACCTCAGGGGGACCAGGATGAGGGCAGAGTTCTGAGGAGGACTGAGGCCCATTTGGAAATGTGAAATGGTGAGATAAGATGGTGTCAGAGAGAAGGGACCTGCTCCCAGGGGAGACTGAGAAATTTGTGGCTCTTATGAAAGAGATGAGTGAGATTAAATCCCTCCCTTTTTTCTCTACCCTTTTTATTGACTGTCCAAGATAAAAAGAAGTTGTAATTGACTTTTCTCTGGAAGCAGCGTTTACTGCGTGTATCACTTTGAAAGCAGAAAATTCTGCAGCGACTTCACAGACGTGTGGCTCCCGAAGGTCACAGTGACAGATAGAAGCCAGGACAGCAGAGGCGTTCTGGTCAACATCCACCCTGCCGCGTCATCCCAGCGCGCTTGGAAATAAAATAAAACTCCATTCATTCCCCCAGCTTTCCTCACCAGTTATACCTGCAACGTGCAACCAGTAAACTCTGCTGACGAACTCTGCAATTATTAATAATCAGCTGAGTAACGCTGGCCTGGCAGGGAGTGTACGGGTGATTCAAGATCAACTTCAGCAGTGTTTCCATCGAGTGCTCTCTGCCCTAATTTTGTTACTGTTATTATTCCCTTGAAACTTAATACAGCTGCACTCCCTCTGACTTGTTTGTTTTGCTGTATGATTCCGTGCCCTTATTCTGCTAACAGTCTGTGTCCCTCCCCCTGCCAAATTAGTTTAAACTCCTCCCAACAGCACTAGCAAAACGTCCCGTAAGGATGTTAGTCCCGTTCTGCTTCAGATGTAGACCGGCTCGCTTGTACAGGTCCCACCTTCCCCATAAACGGTCCCAGTAATACAGGAATCTAAAACCCTCATTCCTGCACCAACTCTGAAGCCACACGATGATCTGCGCTATTCTCCTAGTTCTAGCAAGTGGCACTGAGAGTAATCCCGAGATTACAACCCAGAGATCCTGCTTTTAGTCTACTGCCTAACTCCCTGAATCTTGATGCAAGACCTCATCCCTCTTTCTATCTATTTTATTGGTACCAACAAGTACTGTGACCTCTGCCCTACAACCCTCCCCCTGCAGGATGCCCTGCAGATGTTCAGTGACATCCTGGACCCTGGCACCAGGGAGTCATCATACCAGCCTGGAGTCATGTTGATGGTCACAGTAGCCACTATCTGTTTCCCTGACGATAGAATGCCCTATTCCTAGTGCCCTGTCCCCCCTCCTGTACAGACGGGCTGTTTGTGATGTCAGAAGTTTGGCTCTGTCTGCACTCCCTGGAGGAACCAGCACCCTCATCAGACTCCAAAATGGAATACCGATTTGTGAGCGAGACTCCAGGGGACTCCTGAACTACCTGCCTCCATCTTTTGGATACCTGGTGGTCATCCCTTCTCTTCCTTCCTCAAGTCCCTTCAACTACAGTGTGGTCACCTCTCTATACGTGCTATCCACAATGCTCTCAGACTCGCAGATACTCCCCAGCTCCAAAATTGAGCTTCCGGGAGCTGCGGCTGCACATACTTTCCTGCACACATGCTGGCCTCAGGCACTCAAAATATACCTGGCTTCCCACATAGAGCAGGAACAGCAAATCACAGCTTTGAGTTCTCCTGTCATGACTCAACCTTTTAAATTTAAAACTTCAGAAGACGTTTTAAATAAATTAAGTACGTCCCTACCATTGCTTAAACAATGACTTACAATTTAATAGTTTGGAAATACCCACCAGGACTTACTCACCAATCAGCTGCTCCCATTGGTCCCATATCACTTTGTGACCTGTGACGTCACCTCAGAACGCTGCCGTTGGTCCCCATATTACTGCCAATTAAATCTCCCGCCACCGAAAGGGTAAGTGGATTGGCCCTTACCTTACTGCTGTTTAGTACTCCCCTGAGCCTCGGGTTCTCATCTCAGACCCAGGCTCCGCCGCCGTTGCCTCCTCTCACACTCTATCTGAACTCCCAGCTCCTCTCACGCTCTTTGTTGGTGAGATCCCTTCTCCCTGACTACCGATTGCCGTGAAGGAACAGCTTTGCTTGCTGTTTGGATATGTCCGTGAGTGCGCCGATATATTTGGTACTTTGCTTCCACTGCCTACAATCAAAGTGAGAATTTCTCTACACAAGTGCCAAGCTTTCACATGGGCTGGCTCCTGTTGAGAATGTTAAAGCTTTGCATCCTGATTGGGTCTTCAATTCTCTGCTCTGGTAATGGTTTGGCAATCTTGTCAAATTGAAATTTGGTGTTCAGTCATTCCAGCTCGATCTTTCCCTCACTCCTGTTACTGCTTCTGGTTTCAGTGCGTTTCGTCATGCCGCGCGTCATCAGTCTCTGGACAGGACTGTTTTCCATGCCTTCAGCTGGTGTGTTTCCCCACTCAAGGACACATCAGTGCTAGATTTACTCGATTTCCTCACGAGTTCTGGTGATTTTCACTGCCGCCTCAGCGCTTTGACTGGGACTAGTACAGAGAGAATGTGTAATGTTGACTTTCCCAATCCCTTCTGAATTGGCTGAATTCTTCACTTGTGAACTGAGGGCCACTGTCATTCATTACGATGCCTGGAGTACCAGACTGACTGAAGTGAGTTTTCAGGCATTCTTCTATCTCTCTCATTGTCATTGAAGACAACTGGTCTACTGGTCAACTGGTCTAACTCCCAGCTGTTAGAATAGCAGTCTACAGTGACTAGATAATCAGTTCCTGCCAAAGGTCTGCTCCCAGCTGCATCCATCAGTCTGGAATGTCACTCATCATCAATGGCTGTCTCGCTGGTTTAACTTGGTGCTCATTACACACACCACATTGACCAATGTAGACTTTAATTTCATTGCTGATGCTTGATCAGTAAAGCACATCTCTTTCTCAGCATCAATTCAATTAATCGATGGCTTGCATGGGTACCTTGATCCTCTCACCTCTGCATGGGTAAGCTTCAGCATCTCACCTCTCACCTCTGTCGGGGTGAAGACTCTCTTTCCTTTGTTAAGATGCCACCTTGCTGTATCAATTCGCCTGAGTCTGCCCGATATGCTTGTGACCACAGGTGTGTCAGAGCATCCTTTCATCACTGCGTCATGTACTGCTTGTCGGAAAGCCAGAGGTGCCAATCAGACTGGTTACATTTCAAAACCAAAACAGACATATTGGTTCTGAAATCTCTCCATTGAAACGCCTCCCACTGGCACTGATTCACTACAGATGCTATTTGTGAGTTCTCATCCCTACCCTTCTGCAAGCCGGGGTTTAGTAATAGTTATGAGATACTTTCGAGTATCTCAGTCCATGGCTCATCTGCCTTATTCACTGAAGTGTACACCGTTTAGAGGGTCTAATTTCTGATTTCTTCCCCAGCTCCCTGAACTCTGCCTGTTGGATCTCATCCCTCTTTCACTTTTCTCTTTGATAGAGGAAACAGAGAAGTAGGAAAAATTGGTCATTTTCAGGTTGGAGTGCCAAAGAGGTCGGTGCTGTAATATGCCTTTAAATGATAGGAGCGTGACATCACTAGAAAATAAATGCGTTTAAAAATAAAAGGTCTCCCATTTAAGATGGAGATGCGGCAGAATTTCTTCTCTCAGAGGGTCACTGAGCTGTGGAATTCTCTACTCGAGAGAGCAATGAAGGCTGGCTCATTGAATACTGAATACTGAAGGAGCAACTGATGGAACAAGCATGGGGATAACCTTCTTTATTCATTCGTGGGATATTCTTTCTGGTTGTATCACAGCTTGGTATGGGCTCCTGCTCTACCCAAGACCACAAGAAACTACAAAAGGTCGTGAATGTAGCCCAATCCATCACGCAAACCAGCCTCCCATCCATTGACTCTGTCTACACTTCCTGCTGCCTCGGCAAAGCAGCCAGCATAATTAAGGACCCCACGCACCCCGGACATTCTCTCTTCCACCTTCTTCCATCAGTCTGAGGTCACGTACCAACTGACTCAAGAACAGCTTCTTCCCTGCTGCTGTCAGACTTTTGAAGGACCTACCTTGCATTAAGTTGATCTTTCTCTACACCCTAGCTATGACTGTAACACTACATTCTGCACTCTCTCGTTTCCTTCTCTATGAACGGTATGCTTTGTCTGTATAACGCGCAAGAAACAACACTTTTCACTGTATGTTAATACATGTGACAATAATAAATCAAACCAAATCAAATATGGGTGTCTCTGACTGGCCAGCATTTATTGCCCATCCCTAGTTTCCCTTGAGAAGGTGGTGATGAGCTGCTTTCTTGAATCGCTGCAGTCCATGTGCTGTGGGTGGTCTCACAATGCCGTTAGGGAGGGAATTCCAGGATTTTGACCCAGCGACTGCGAAGGAATGGTGATATATTTCCAAGTCAGGATGGGAGTGGTGTGGAGGGGAACTTGCAGGTGGTGGTGTTCCCATCTATCTGCTGCCCTTGTCCTTCCAGATGGAAGTGGTTGTGGGTTTGGAAGGTGCTGCCTAAGGATCTTTGGTGAATTGCTGCAGTGCATCTTCTACCAGAAAGGAGAGGCTAACAGTGACCTTCGTGTCTATGGAGTTGATTTGAAATCTGGAATAGGATCTTGGATGCGCTGCCAGAACTCCTCAATTCCATAAATGAAAGACTCATGACCCTTAACCTAGAGCTCAGCTGTAATCAAAGTGGCTCCATCATCAGCGCGTATGCCCCAACCCTTTACTCCAATGAAGATGTGAAGGGAAAGTTCTATTCTGACCTTGATGAAGTCCTCATTGCCACCCCAAAAAAAAGCATCCTTCTGGGGGCTTTGATGCCAGGACTAGTCAAATTCTGGAGCAGAACCATTGGGAAAAGCCAATGTAAATGGCCTCTTCCTGTGATCAGCATGGATTCATTATAACAAACACCTTCTTCCACCAGACTGACAAATATAAGACCACATGGAGACAGAGCGTCAGCAGAGAAGGAAAGAAAAGGAAGCAAATCCTGTACTCCGTATTCCACTAGCTCATGGGAGTTCCTGCCCCATGTATCCAAAGTCTTATTGGTCACAAATCAGCCTGTCCAGTCACATGAAGACCCATGGCAGAAACTCTGGACCCTGAGTGGACACCATTCTCAAATCGAGGGACACCAATGACAGTGATAGAGGCTGGGTCATCAGGTATATTCAAGGTGAGTTTGAGTTATATACTGAAGAGGGGCTGGGAAGCCAGGGGTGGGGGGGGGGGGGGGGGGTGGGGAGGCAGGGAAGTGGAGCTAAGGACATAATCAGATCAGCCATGATCTTACTGTGGGTGGAGCAGCCCCAGAGGCTGAATGTTCCACTCCTGCTCCTATTTCAGATATTCCTTTTCTCTAACTGATGTGGAGTAAGACCCGCTGGCTGTTTATCCTCACCCCTCAGGGCTCTGCAGCTACTCAGTGATATATCTGAACCTGGCGCCAGGGAAACAACTATCCTGGATTCATGTAAGTGTAGGGAAGCTGGTAAAAGAGGTGGAGGAGTGGCATTGTTAATCAAGGATAGTTTAACGGCTGTGGAAAGGCACTTCGAGGGGGATCTGCACACTGAGGTAATATGGGTTGAGGTTAGAAATAGGAAAGGAGCGGTCACGTTGTTAGGAGTTTACTACAGGCCCCCAAATAGTAATAGAGATGTGGAGGAAGAAATTGCTAAGCAGATTATGGATATGTGTGGGGGTCACAGGGTAGTTGTCATCGGGGACTTTAACTTTCCAAATATTGATTGGAACCTTTGTAGGTCAAATAGTTCAGATGGGGCAGTTTTTGTGCAGTGTGTGCAGGAGGGTTTCCTGACACAATATGTGGATAGGCCGACAAGAGGTGAGGCCACATTGGATTTGGTACTGGGAAATGAACCGGGCCAAGTGTTAGATTTGGTTGTGGGAGAGCACTTTGGAGATAGTGACCACAATTCGGTGTCTTTTGTTATTGCAATGGAGAGGGATAGGGTAAGGGCAAGGTTTACAATTGGGGGAGAGGTAATTATGATGCGATTAGGCAAGAATTAGGGGGCATAAGATGGGAACAGAAACTGTCAGAGAAAGGCACTAATGAAAAGTGGAACTTTTTCAAGGAACAAATACTGGATGTCCTTGATAGGTATGTCCCTGTCAGGCAGGGAGGAAATGGCCGAGTGAGGGAACCATGGTTCACGAAAATGGTCTTGTGAAAAGGAAGAGGGAAGCTTATGTAGGGATGAGGAAACAAGGTTCAGATGGCTCGATTGAGGGTTACAAGTTAGCAAAGAATGAGCTGAAAAAGGGGCTTAGGAGAGCTAGGAGGGGACATGAGAAGTCCTTGGCGGGTCGGATCAAGGAAAACCCCAAGGCTTTTTACTCTTATGTGAGGAATAAAAGACTGACCAGGGTGAGGTTAGGGCCGGTCAAGGACAGTAGTGGGAACTTGTGTATGGAGTCAGTAGAGATAGGCGAGGTGATGAATGAATACTTTTCTTCAGTGTTCACCGAGGAGAGGGGCCATGTTTTTGAGGAAGAGAAGGTGTTACAGGCTAATAGGCTGGAGGAAATAGATGTTCGGAGGGAGGATGTACTGGCAGTTTTGAATAAACTGAAGGTCGATAAGTCCCCTGGGCCTGATGAAATATATCCTAGGATTCTTTGGGAGGCAAGGGATGAGATTGCAGAGCCTTTGGCTTTGATCTTGGGTCCTCACTGTCCATGGGGATGGTGCCAGAGGACTGGAGAATGGCGAATGTTGTTCCTCTGTTTAAGAAAGGGAATAGAAATGACCCTGGTAATTATAGACCGGTTAGTCTTACTTCGGTGGTTGGTAAATTGATGGAAAAGGTCCTTAGGGATGGGATTTACGACCATTTAGAAAGATGCGGATTAATTCGGGATAGTCAGCACGGATTCGTGAAGGGCAAGTCGTGCCTCACAAATTTGATAGAATTTTTTGAGGAGGTAACTAAGTGTGTTGATGAAGGTAAGGCAGTTGATGTCATATACATAGATTTTAGTAAGGCGTTTGATAAGGTCCCCCATGGTCGGCTTATGATGAAAGTAAGGAGGTGTGGGATAGAGGGAAAGTTGGCCGATTGGATAGGTAACTGGCTATCTGATCGAAGACAGAGGGTGGTGGTGGATGGAAAATTTTCGGACTGGAGGCAGGTTGCTAGCGGAGTGCCACAGGGATCAGTGCTCGGTCCTCTGCTCTTTGTGATTTTTATTAATGACTTAGAGGAGGGGGCTGAAGGGTGGATCAGTAAATTTGCTGATGACACCAAGATTGGTGGAGTAGTGGATGAGGTGGAGGGCTGTTGTAGGCTGCAAAGAGACGTAGATAGGATGCAAAGCTGGGCTGAAAAATGGCAAATGGAGTTTAACCCTGATAAATGTGAGGTGATTCATTTTGGTAGGACTAATTTAAATGTGGATTACAGGGTCAAAGGTAGGGTTCTGAAGACTGTGGAGGAACAGAGAGATCTTGGGGTCCATATCCACAGATCTCTAAAGGTTGCCACTCAAGTGGATAGAGCTGTGAAGAAGGCCTATAGTGCGAGGGGCAAGGTTTAAAGGAGATATACGAGGCAGATTTTCTATAGAGTAGTGGGTGCCTGGAACTCGTTGCCGGGGGAGGTAGTGGAAGCGGATACGGTAGTGACTTTTAAGGGGCATCTTGACAAATACATGAATGAGATGGGAATAGAGGGATATGGTCCCCGAAAGGGTAGGGGATTTTAGTTCAGTCGGACAGCAAGGTCAGTGCAGGCTTGGAGGGCCGAAGGGCCTGTTCCTGTGCTGTAATTTTCTTTGTTCTTAGTGAACCAGATGGATTTTTACGACCATTGGCAATGGTTTCATGGTCATCATTGGACTTTTAATTCCAGACTTTTTAATGAATTAAAATGTCACCATTGCCTTGGTGGGATTCGAACGCGGGTCCCCAGAGCATTACCCTGGGTCTCTGGATTACAAGTCGAGTGACAAGACCACTACATCAATACCTCTCCATGTCTGTCCCATAATTATCGACTCTCCTATTATACTGCTTTTTGATTTTCCTCCTCCCCTGCTGCGCAAAGCTGTGGTGCAGTGGACATGGCTCTGGCTGCATTCCCCAGTTTCACCACCATTTTCACCATTATTCAGAACTGAATATTGGTTGGAGAGTCAGATGTTTCCAGGGGTCCCTACACTACCCGCCTGGTCCTCCCTGACAGCCTACTGGTTATCCATGACCTCTCAGTCCACATACTCTTAAACTGTAGGGTAGGACCACACCCAGAGCTGCGCTGCCCATGCAACTCTCATTTTAATGTACGCACTGCAGTGCTGCCAACCACAGAAACCTCCAGCTCCTGTTACCATAAGACCAGAAGACATAGGGGCAGGATTAGGCCATTCAGCCCATCGAGTCTGCTCCTCCAGTGACACAACTACCACAACAGGGAAGCAGCCTGGAGTTCCCACATGATGTGAAGATGCCGGCGTTGGACTGGGGTAAGCACAATAAGAAGTCTCACAACACCAGGTTAAAGTCCAACAGGTTTATTTGGTAGCAAATACCATAAGCTTTCGGAGCGCTGCTCCTTCGTCAGATGGAGCAGCTATCCACTCCATCTGACGAAGGAGCAGTGCTTCGAAAGCTTATGGTATTTGCTACCAAATAAACCTGTTGGACTTTAACCTGGTGTTGTGAGACTTCTTACTGTTCCCACATGGAACAGGATGTACATTTCTCATGAGCAAAGTACCCTACGATTTATTAGCATACGATCCAAACTCAGCAGAAACAGGCTGACCAGCCGTCTCTGATCTGGACAGAGGTGAGAATCAGCTACTCACCAAACAGCTGGACTGACCCTTTCATGTGTTGAGTTTTTCCCTCAGTCTGATTGGGGTAAACTGGAACTCACTCTAACTCTGGTGCTGTTGCTTGGGGAATGGATGCTCCTGGTTTGCGGCCCTGTCTCAATCCCACTGCCCCTGTCACCCCCACAAACACCTCAGCCTCTCCCTCGGACTCCCTGGCGGCGCCAGGCTGCAGGGGGCGGGGCTAAGATACAGGGGGCGGGGCCAGGCTGCAGGGGGCGGGACCAGACTGCAGGGGGCGGGGCCTGGCTCGAAGGGGCGGGGCCTCGTTGGAAGGGCGGGGCCTCGGTGCAGGGCGGCGCTTGGCTCGCTGGAGCCCAGAGCCACCCGCGGATGTCGGGGAGAAAACAGGAAATGACGATCTGAGGGGCGGAAATACGCGGGTCCTGCGGGGCGGATATGACGTAAATATCGGGATCGGGACTGAGCGGCGAAAAGGTGAGAGCGCGGCGGGAAAATAAACACCCGCGGATTAAACACCCGGAGAATAAACACCCGGGGATTAAACACCCGGAGAATAAGAACCAGGGCATTAAACACCCGGGGATTAAACACCCGGAGAATAAACACCCGGGGATTAAACACCCGGAGAATAAGAACCAGGGCATTAAACACCCGGGGATTAAACACCCGGAGAATAAACACCCGGGGATTAAACACCCGGAGATTAAACACCCGGAGAATAAGAACCAGGGCATTAAACACCCGGGGATTAAACACCCGGAGAATAAACACCCGGGGATTAAACACCCGGGGATTAAACACCCGGAGAATAAACACCCGGGGATTAAACACCCGGAGAATAAACACCCGGGGATTAAACACCCGGGGATTAAACACCCGGGGATTAAACACCCGGAGAATAAACACCCGGGGATTAAACACCCGGAGATTAAACACCCGGAGAATAAGAACCAGGGCATTAAACACCCGGGGATTAAACACCCGGGGATTAAACACCCGGGGATTAAACACCCGGAGAATAAACACCCGGGGATTAAACACCCGGAGAATAAACACCCGGGGATTGAACACCCGGAGAATAAACACCCGGGGATTAAACACCCGGAGAATAAACACCCGGGGATTAAACACCCGGAGATTAAACACCCGGAGAATAAGAACCAGGGCATTAAACACCCGGAGAATAAACACCCGGGGATTAAACACCCGGAGAATAAACACCCGGGGATTAAACACCCGGAAAATATACACCCGGGGATTAAACACCCGGGGATTAAACACCCGGGGATTGAACACCCGGAGAATAAACACCTGGGGATTAAACACCCGGAGATTAAACACCCGGAGAATAAACACCCAGGTGGAGGAGGTGGTTAAGAAGGCGTATGGTGTGCTGGCCTTTATCAATCGAGGGATTGAGTTTAGGAGTCCGGGGATAATGATGCAGCTATATAAGACCCTCGTCAGACCCCACTTGGAGTACTGTGCTCAGTTCTGGTCGCCTCACTATAGGAAGGATGTGGAAAAGATTGAAAGGGTGCAGAGGAGATTTACAAGGATGTTGCCTGGATTGAGTGGCATGCCTTATGAGGATAGGCTGAGGGAGCTCGGTCTTTTCTCCTTGGAGAGACGTAGGATGAGAGGAGACCTAATAGAGGTGTATAAGATGTTGAGAGGCATAGATCGGGTGGACTCTCAGAGGCTTTTTCCCAGGGTGGAAATGGCTGCTACGAGAGGACACAGGTTTAAGGTGCTGGGGGGTAGGTACAGGGGAAATATTAGGGGGACGTATTTCACACAGAGGGTGGTGGGTGAGTGGAATCGGCTGCCGTCAGTGGTGGTGGAGGCAAACTCAATATGGTCTTTTAAGAGATTCCTGGATGAGTACATGGGACTTAATAGGATGGAGGGTTATAGGTAGGCCTAAAAGGTAGGGATATGTTCGGCACAACTTGTGGGGCCGAAGGGCCTGTTTTGTGCTGTAGTTTTCTGTGTTTCGAAACACCCAGGGATTAAACACCCGGGGATTAAACACCCAGAGAATAAACACCCGGAGAATAAACACCCGGGGATTAAACACCCTGAGAATAAACACCCAGGGATTTAACACCCGGAGAATTAACACCTGGGGAATAAACACCCAGAGAATAAAGACACAGGGATTAAACGCCCGGGGATTAAAGACCTGGAGAATAAACACCCGGAGAATAAACACGTGGGATTTGGCTTGATTTGATTTATTATTGTCACATGTATTTACATACAGTGAAAAGTATTGTTTCTTGCACGCTATACAGACAAAACATACCGTTCATAGAGAAGGAAAGGAGAGAGTGCAGAATGTAGTGTTACAGTCATAGCTAGGGTGTAGAGAAAGATCAACTTAATGCAAGGTAAGTTCATTCAAAAGTCTGACAGCAGCAGGGAAGAAGCTGTTCTTGAGTCAGTTGGTACGTGACCTCCGACTTTTGTATCTTTTTCCTGATGGAAGAAGGTGGAAGAGAGAATGTCCGGGGTGCGTGGGGTCCTTAATTATGCTGGCTGCTTTGCCAAGGCAGCGGGAAGTGTAGACAGAGTCAATGGATGGGAGGCTGGTTTGCGTGATGGATTGGACTACATTCACGACCTTTTGTAGTTTCTTGTGGTCTTGGGTAGAGCAGGAGCCATACCAAGCTGTGATACAACCAGAAAGAATGCTTCCTATGGTGTATCTGTAAAAGTTTTTGAGAGTCGTAGCTGGCATGCCAAATTTCCTTCGTCTTCTGAGAAAGTAGAGGCATTGGTGGGATTTCTTAACTATAGTGTCGGCATGGGGGGACCAGGACAGGTTGTTGGTCATCTGGGCACCTAAAAACCTGAAGCTCTCGACCCTTTCTACTTCGTCCCCATTGATGTAGACAGGGGCATGTTCTCCACTACACTTCCTGAAGTTGATGACAATCTCCATTGTTTTGTTGACATTGAGGGAGAGATTATTGTTGCCGCACCAGTTCTCCAGATTCTCTATCTCATTCCTGTACTCTGTCTCATTGTTGTTTGAGATCCGACCCACTACGGTGGTGTTGTCAGCAAACTTGAAAATCGAATTGGAGGGGAATTTGGCCACACAGTCATAGGTGTATAAGGAGTATAGTAGGGGGCTGAGAACACAGCCTTGTGGGGCACCGGTGTTGAGGATGATCATGGAGGAGGTGTTGTTGCCTATCCTTACTGATTGTGGTCTGTGAGTTAGGAAGTTCAGGATCCAGTCACAGAGGGAGGAGCCGAGGCCCAGGCCACGGAGTTTGGAGATGAGTTTTGTGGGAATAATGGTGTTGAAGGCTGAGCTGTCGTCAATAAATAGGAGTCTGACATAGGTGTCCTTGTTATCTAGGTGTTCCAGGGTTGAGTGCAGGGCCAGGGAGATGGCGTCTGCTGTGGACCTGTTGCGGCGATAGGCAAACTGTAGTGGACCCAGGTCGTCCGGGAGGCTGGAATTGATTCGTGCCATGACTGACCTTTCGAAGCACTTCATAATGATGGATGTCAGAGCCACCGGACGATAGTCTTTAAGACACGCTGCTTGGCTTTTCTTAGGTACCAGGATGATGGTCGTCTTGAAGCAGATAGGGACCTCAGATTGTTGTAAAGAGAGGTTGAAGATGTCTGTGAATACCCCCGCCAGCTGATCCGTGCAGGATCTGAGCGCTCGTCTGGGTATCCCATCCGGGCCAGTCGCTTTCCGAGGGTTGACCTTCGAGAAAGCTGCTCTGACATCTGCAATGTGTCCTCAGATACAGGTTCATCCCTGGGGCTCCCAGGATGGAAGGCGTGCTCTCACTGACCTCTTGTTCAAAACGGGCGTAGAGTGCATTGAACTCATGAGGGAATGGTGCGTTGGAGCCAGCAATTTTACATGCCTTCATCTTGTAGCCTATGTCTTGCAGACCTTGACATAATCGGCGGGGGTCTGTGTGGCTAGCCTGGGACTCGGGAATAAACACCCGGAGAATAAACACCCAGGGTTTAAACACCCGAGGAATAAACACCTGGGGAATAAACACCCAGGGATCAAACACCCAGGGATCAAACACCCGGGGAATAAACACCCGGGGAATAAACACCCGGGGAATAAACACCCAGGGAATAAACACCCGGGGAATAAACACCCGGGGATTAATCATCCGGGAATAAACACCAGGAGAATAAACACCAGGGGAATAAACACCCTGGGAATAAACACCTGGGAATGAACACCTGGGGAATAAACACCCGGAGAATAAACACCTGGGGATTAAACACTCGGGGAATAAACACCCGGGGATTAAACATCTGGGGAATAAACATCCGGAGATTAAACACCCAGAGAATAAAAACCCAGGGATTAAACATCTGGGGAATAAACATCTGGAAATTAAACACCCAGAGAATAAACACCCGGGGATTAAACGCCCGGAGATTAAACATCTGGGGATTAAACATCTGGGGAATAAACACCCAGGAATTAAACACCAGGGGAATAAACACCTGGGGATTAGACACCCGGGAATAAACACCTGGGGAATGAACACCCGGGGAATGAACACCCGGGGAATGAACACCCGGGGAATAATCACCCGGGGAATAAACACCTGGGGATTAAACACCCAGGAGTAGATCACAGGAATAAACATCAGGACCCAACTCTCGTTACTAAACACCCGGGAACAGAGGGGCACCTTTGGGGGCTCTGCTCCGCCTCAGTGCCTTGGCCCCCCCACCCTGCCCCCATGACATCACACCCCGGTCACTTGGTTCTGTCCTGGTCACATCAGGCCCCACCCCATGTGACATCATTGCCTCCTGACCCTGCTCACATTCAGCCCTCACAATCCAAGCCGCAAATATACAGGAGAGTTCATCAATCTTTCTAACTGATGAACACAAGCCTGTAATTGTCGAATTGAAATCCAAGCCTACCTGTTGTCAGCGTGACTGTGGAGATGGTCAGGAAGTGGCCAATGAGCAACGAGATAGAGCACTTGGCTGCTGATATGACAGCAGCACTGCCCAGGTCAGTGCCTGGACAGACAGGTCCAGTGCAGGAGGAAATCCGATCAAGTGGAATTCAGTGAGTTCAGGTCCAGTATCAGTGGCTTTGCTGCTGTCTGCCAGGATTGTGTTCTTTGTCCAGAAGAGATTTTCTGAAGGCCAGTGTTGAGAGCGATGGGGGAATGGCGGTTACTCACTGGGTGATAACTGCCTGCGTGTGACCATCCTGGGGAAGCACCAACAATCTCCTGCAGACTCTGGCCAATGGTTTCGGTCTACTGTCCATGGAGACGGACAACCTTATGGTTTGATGATGCTGGGGCCACAATTTCTGTTTTAACTGACATGAGGTGTGGCAGGGGGGAAGGGGGCGGTGTTTAACACAGGCCGCTCCCAGTCATCCCCAAAACGAGATGAGCCTATCAGCAAATTCAGTGCTCCCATAGCAACCTCTCAGTATGGGGCCCCTCCACTGGCCAGAGCCCCGTGCTGCAGCACTGTATGTTTCACTGTAAGTCCATCTCTGCCTGGGAATTAAACCCGGGAATTAAACACCAGGAAAAATATCCCAAAAATAAACACCCGGGGATTAAACACCAGGAAAAATATCCTGAAAATAAACACTCAGGAATTAAACACCAGGAAAAATACTCCAAAAATAAACACCCGGGAATTAAACACCAAGGATTTAAACACCAGGAATAAATCCTGGGAAATAAACCTGGGAATTAAACCCAGGAATAAACACCAGGAATAAATCCCAGGAATTAAACGGCTGGGAATTAAACCTGAGAATCAACATTGGGACTAAATCCCAGGGAGAAACATGGGGAATAAATCACGGAAATTAACCCGTTAATTAAAAACCCTGGAATTAAACCAAGGAATAAATCCTGGGAATAATAGTGGGAATTAAACCCAGGAGGTACATACTGGGGAATAAATCCTGCAAATAAATGCTGGGAATAACCTGGGAATTAAACATCCAGGAATTAAAGCCTGGGAGTTAAAGAGCTGGTAGAGAATGCTGAACGAATGTGTTTGAAGTATTGGAGAGGCTGGGTGAGGGTGTAGGGTTGATGCTTCTGATACCCACAGATCCTGCTGACAACATTCAAGTATTGTTGCATGAGAGGGGCCGTAGAGCGGGTTGAGACGGCTGCTTTTTTTGGGGGGATCCATGGCTTTATTACTAAAATACAAACACAATTAGGTTCAGTTAAAACTCAGCTGTGATTATATTCAATTCTGGGCATCACACTTTAGGGAGGATGTGGAGGAGATTGACGCAAGTGGAACCAGCAATGAGAGACTCCGGTCACCTGGAGAGACTGGAGAAGCTGGGATCGTTCTGCTTGGAGCAGCGAGGCAAGATTTATTTGTGGTGCGTTGTTGTGTTTGGAATGTGAAGCCTGAAAGGGTAGAATCAACCGAAATTACCAAAAGGAAACTGGGGGAGCATTTTGCAGGGTTATGGGGAAGAGTAAAGGACCGGGAAGAGTTGGATAGTTCTTCTTATGAGCTGGTACAGGCATGATGGTCGAATGGCCACCTCCTGTATTCTGCTATTCTATTGATACTGGTATAACTGTCCATCTAATTCCCATTCCTTCCTCTGGTCTTTCCCAGACGCTGTGCGATGGATGAGCTAGCTCATGACCTGGCATCTGCACTGGACGAGACATCGGAGCAGAACCGGCTGGACGAGGAGACCTGGGATGGGCCCGGGCTGTGCCCACGGCAGCAGCAGAGACGGCAGGCACGGAAACGGAGGGGTCGCAAACGGCGGTCCAACTCCAACCACTCGCTGGACTATGCTCGCTGCTACAGTGAGGCCTCTGAGTCCAGTCAGGATGAGGTGGCGGGAGGGGGAGGGATCGCAGGTGGGGGAGGGGCCAGTGACTCGGACGATGACCGAGCAGTGGTGAAGAGACTGTCCTCCCTCAATGTGACCCTGAAAGGGAAGTATCACACTTGGCATGAATCAGACTCTTTCACTGAGAATACACCCGGGCAGCCACTGCGCCGGCGGCGCAAGGTCAAACGTGTGACATCGGGGGGTGCGGCTGACGTCAGCGCGACGCTGCAGAGGAAATTGAAGGTGTCGGAGCCTGGACCGGGGTCCCAGCCCCCTTCCTGTTCGCTGAAAACCCCCTGCCAGCACAAGAAGCAGCGTTTGTGCAAGACCCCCCCGGAGGATTTGTGGCTGAGGCCCGAGGCACTGACCATCCAGACCGGCCTCTCCCTGGGGGAAAGCTGCAGGGAAGGGATGGATTGTCAGACAGAGGAACTGAAAGCTTCAGATGAGAACATGACAGACAGGTAATCCGATTGGAACAGCGCCTCCCACCCCTGCTGCCTAGTGTCGCACTGTGAACAAACTCCACTTTGAATCAGAACATCCTGGATCCTGTTCCCACTCCCCGCACTGTCAGAGGGTCAATGCTGAGGGAGTGCTGCACTGTCAGAGGGTCAGTACTGAGGGAGTGCCGCACTGTCAGAGGGTCAGTGCTGAGGGAGTGCCGCACTGTCAGAGGGTCAGTGCTGAGGGGGTGCCGCACTGTCAGAGGGTCAGTACTGAGGGAGTGCCGCACTGTCAGAGGGTCAGTGCTGAGGGAGTGCCGCACTGTCAGAGGGTCAGTGCTGAGGGAGTGCTGCACTGTCAGAGGGTCAGTGCTGAGGGAGTGCCGCACTGTCAGAGGGTCAGTGCTGAGGGAGTGCCGCACTGTCAGAGGGTCAGTGCTGAGGGAGTGCCGCACTGTCAGAGGGTCAGTGCTGAGGGAGTGCCGCACTGTCAGAGGGTCAGTGCTGAGGGAGTGCCGCACTGTCAGAGGGTCAGTACTGAGGGAGTGCCGTACTGTCAGAGGGTCAGTGCTGAGGAAGTGCCGCACTGTCAGAGGGTCAGTACTGAGGGAGTGCCGCACTGTGAGAGGGTCAGTGCTGAGGGAGTGCCGCACTGTCAGAGGGTCAGTGCTGAGGGAGTGCCGCACTGTGAGAGGGTCAGTGCTGAGGGAGTGCCGCACTGTCAGAGGGTCAGTGCTGAGGGAGTGCCGCACTGTCAGAGGGTCAGTACTGAGGGAGTGCCGCACTGTCAGAGGGTCAGTACTGAGGGAGCGCTGCACTGTCAGAGGGTCAGTACTGAGGGAGTGCCGCACTGTCAGAGGGTCAGTACTGAGGGAGTGCCGCACTGTCAGAGGGTCAGTACTGAGGGAGCGCCGCACTGTCAGAGGGTCAGTGCTGAGGGAGTGCCGCACTGTCAGAGGATCTGTACTGAGGAAGTGCCGCACTGTCAGAGGGTCAGTGCTGAGGGAGTGCTGCACTGTCAGAGGGTCAGTGCTGAGGGAGTGCCGCACTGTCAGAGGGTCAGTGCTGAGGGAGTGCCGCACTGTCAGAGGGTCAGTGCTGAGGGAGTGCCGCACTGTCAGAGGGTCAGTGCTGAGGGAGTGCCGCACTGTCAGAGGGTCAGTGCTGAGGGAGTGCCGCACTGTCAGAGGGTCAGTACTGAGGGAGTGCCGTACTGTCAGAGGGTCAGTGCTGAGGGAGTGCCGCACTGTCAGAGGGTCAGTACTGAGGGAGTGCCGCACTGTCAGAGGGTCAGTGCTGAGGGAGTGCCGCACTGTGAGAGGGTCAGTGCTGAGGGAGTGCCGCACTGTCAGAGGGTCAGTGCTGAGGGAGTGCCGCACTGTCAGAGGGTCAGTACTGAGGGAGTGCCGCACTGTCAGAGGGTCAGTACTGAGGGAGCGCCGCACTGTCAGAGGGTCAGTACTGAGGGAGTGCCGCACTGTCAGAGGGTCAGTACTGAGGGAGTGCCGCACTGTCAGAGGGTCAGTACTGAGGGAGCGCCGCACTGTCAGAGGGTCAGTGCTGAGGGAGTGCCGCACTGTCAGAGGATCTGTACTGAGGGAGTGCCGCACTGTCAGAGGGTCAGTACTGAGGGAGTGCCGCACTGTCAGAGGGTCAGTACTGAGGGAGTGCCGCACTGTCAGAGGGTCAGTACTGAGGGAGTGCCGCACTGTCAGAGGGTCAGTACTGAGGGAGTGCCGCACTGTCAGAGGGTCAGTACTGAGGGAGTGCCGCACTGTCAGATATTAAAGTTTGATTGCGATGTCAGCCCCTCAGGTAGATTAAACGTCTCTTTGGCACTAAGGAATAGCAGGGAAATTCCTCCTGATGTGCAGCCAATATTTATCCCTCTATCAGCATCAGTGATGGAGATACTCCGACAATAAGCCCAGTGCTGTTTGTGGGATCGAGCCGGGTACAAATGAGCTGCTAAATTGCAACATGGGTACACCTTGCAAAGTACTCCATTGCAATGCTCAGCAGTGGGGGGCAGGGGGGGTGGTTGCGGGGGATCCTGGGGGAGTGGGTGGTGGTTGCAGGGGCAGGGGGGTGGTTGCGGGGGGGGGTGGGGTGTGGTTGCGGGAGGCAGGGGGGTGGATGCGGGGTGGCAGGATGTGGGGGGTGGTTGCGGGGGGCAGGGGGTGGTTGCGGGGGGCAGGGGTTGGGTGGTGGTTGCGGGGGGGTGGGGAGTGGTTGCAGGGGGGTGGGGGGTGGTTGGTGGTTGCGGGGGGCAAGGGGTGGGTGGTAGTTGCGGGGGGCAGGGGGTGGGGAGTGGTTGCAGGGGGGTGGGGGGTGGTTGCGGGGGGCAGGGGGTGGGTAGTGGTTGCGGGGGGGTGGGGAGTGGTTGCGGGGGGCAGGGGGTGGGTGGTGGTTGCGGGGGGCAGGGGTGGGTGGTGGTTGCGGGGGGGTGGGGGGCGGTTGCAGGGGGGTGGGGGGTGGTTGGTGGTTGCGGGGGGCAAGGGGTGGGTGGTAGTTGCGGGGGGCAGGGGGTGGGGAGTGGTTGCAGGGGGGTGGGGGGTGGTTGCGGGGGGCAGGGGGTGGGTAGTGGTTGCGGGGGGGTGGGGAGTGGTTGCGGGGGGCAGGGGGTGGGTGGTGGTTGCGGGGGCAGGGGTGGGTGGTGGTTGCGGGGGGGTGGGGGGCGGTTATGGGGGGTGGTTGTGGGGGGGTGGGTGGTGGCTGTGTGGGGGTGGTTGCGGGACTGGCGTGTGTTGCTGATGAGCTTGGATGTATCTGATTGTCTGCTCTGTTTTCCAGTGAGGCGAGCAGTGTGTGTAGCAGTGATGGTCTCTTCACCAATGATGAAGGGCGACAAGGTAACGATGCACGAGTCACTACGTGTTGTGACCCGGGTTAAATCAGGCCATTCACAAAGCAAACAGCATCATTCCTGGAATGATAGATTTGGAAAGCAGACAGGCTCAGTGAAGCTTGCGTCGTTTCTTGCTTAGATCACATCTTAATACTGTGACCAATTCTCCACATCAGACAGTTGTTGTAAAGAGGGAGTGGGAACAGGTGCTGGAATAAGGAATCCGAGTGTGGCCTTTCCCATCGGAGCTGCTCTGCCATTCAGTGAGGTCACGGCGGATTTCCTCAGCAACACTTTCTTGCACTGATCCCCTGTTTTTTATTGTTCATTCAGGCGATATTGCCATCACTGAACCAGCCCTAACATGCCCATCCTTAACTACCCTTGGACTGCAGGATTTGCTCCATTTCGGAGGGCAGTTAACAAGCAACCCAAAGGAACAGGAGGAGGCCATTCAGCTCATCACGCCTGCTCCATTCACTGCTGATCTGCTCCCTCAACACCGCTTTCCTGCACTGTCCCCATGTCATTAGTCTCCAGAAACCTATCCATCTCTGTCTTGAACACACTCGGTGACTGAGCTTCCGCAGCCCACCGGGGCAGGGAATTCCAAATATTCACCTCCCCTTGTGTGACCAACTTGCTCCTCAGCTCAGTCCAGCGCAGCCATCTTGAGAGTCTGTGAACTGACGTATCTTAATGTTGTATGGGACTACCGCATGCAACATCCTCCACCCCAGGTCCCTGATGGTAAGGGGAAGGACTCCCATGTAGAGGGACCTCCACCGGGGACCTCCAACACCAGGTAGCAACAAGGCGTGCCAAAGCGTGGCTGGGCAGCGGGCGATGGCAAGGAGGTGCAAGATGTGCAGCAACAACCCAGACAGGAAACTCCTCCGCACAGTGCTCCTGCTCTTCGATATGTGGGCACAGTCCAGCCCCCAGTTAACACCCACCACCTGAATATAATTAACACCAAATTAATATACAATCAACACACTAATTCACCCTAATCCACCTGACCAGTTACACCCTCAGAAACTCTGAACAGCTTTGTCAAACATGATTTCCCTTTCATAAATCCATATCGACTCTGCCAATCATACAGCTTTTTAATTCCTTAGTTATCACATCCCTAATAAATATTTTCTAGTATTTTCCTGACCACTAATATCAGCCTGACTCGCCGGTACTCCCTGTTTTCTCTCTTCCTCCTGTTTTGAAAAGTGGGGTTATATTTGCTGCCTTCCTACTGAGACTTCTGGAATCTCGGGAATTCTGGAAGACCAAAATCCATGCATCTGTGGTGACTCTGAAACCCGGATGGTTTAGCAGCAGCTCCAGGGGATTTGTGAGCTTTTACTTTTATTAATTTCTCCCGTGCTGTTTCTTTACTAATGGCTTAAAGTCCCTCATTACCATTAGTTTGACCACGACTTCTGAAATATATTTTCTGTCTTCTACTATGAAGATAGGTACAAAATATTTGTTTAATGTCTCTGCCATTTCCTGATTCCCCATTAGGATTTCTCCTGCCTCTGATTCTAAGGGATCCACGTTTACTCTCCCTCAACACTTCCTTCTCGTATACCTGTAGAAACTTTTGATGGTTTTATATTTCCAGTGAGCTCAATCTCATGCAGTTTTGTCAGTTTCTTTATTATCTTCCATGTAATGTTATAATCCTCGCAATCTTCAGCTTTGCTCTTTTTGCAATGTTATATACCTGTTCCTTTAATAATGTTCCTGTTGGTAATGGTTAGAATATTTCCTGTGATGTTTTTATTCTATATGGGGATGTGCAATCATTGCAAAAAGGAATTAATTCTGTAGATGCCATTATTGCTCGTCTAACACATTTTTAATGTAGTTTCCAATCCACTTTAACTCGCACAAACCCTTTACTTATGTAGCTCACCTATCTCCAGGATCACAGAGCTCTCCACACACCCCACAGGGTGCAGTTGTAGCACTGTCCAGGATCACAGAGCTCTCCATACATCCCACATGGTGCAGTTGTAGCACTGCCCAGGATCACAGAGCTCTCCGTACATCCCACATGGTGCAGTTGTAGCACTGCCCAGGATCACAGAGCTCTCCACACATCCCACATGGTGCAGTTGTAGCACTGTCCAGGATCACAGAGCTCTCCATACATCCCACATGGTGCAGTTGTAGCACTGTCCAGGATCACAGAGCTCTCCATACATCCCACATGGTGCAGTTGTAGCACTGCCCAGGATCACAGAGCTCTCCATACATCCCACATGGTGCAGTTGTAGCACTGCCCAGGATCACAGAGTTCTCCATACATCCCACATGGTGCAGTTGTAGCATGCCACATGCACCACCATCCCTATATAACTCTGTTCAAATTATTTAATTTTAGTTTTGAAACTAGTTACTTGATCTACTTTAAGTTATAGTTATTTTACATTAACTGTTTGCTTAGTGACATGTTCCCTCCCATCCTCATTGCTGCTGTTCTGCAGCACTGCTTGCAAAGTGCACGGGGATGTCCCTTTGACGTTCTGCATCCAGAACTGAGAGGTTAAACTGAGCAGGAAATTTGGAACAGACGGGGTTTCCGTTTTCTCGGAAAGAGAAGACTGAGGAGTGACTTGATGAGGGTCTTTAAGATTGCTGAAGAGATTTGATCGGGTGGCAGGAAGAGGGTGAGGCAAAACCTGGTGGCTATTGATACAAGGTCGCCACGAATAAATCCAGTCAGGAATTCAGGAGAAACATCTTCACCTGGGGAGTGGAGAGAATGTGGAACTCAGCATCACAGGGCGTGTTTGAAGCAAATAGCATGAGTGTGTCTAAATGAAAGCTACATGGATGACTGAGAGATAATTAGAAGGGGAAGTTGACAGAGTGAGAGGACATACTGTGGAAGAGGGAATTAGCATCAACATGTTTCACTGCGAATACTTTGCAATGGCTGCAGCAGCCGCAGTCTGCCAGCGTCAAGTCAGAAATATACCTCCACACACAGTGACAGAACAAACACCGACTGAGGAACTCATGGCATTAAACTTTATTGTGGAGCATAAAGGGAGCTTTACTCTGTATCTAACCCCGTGCTGTACCTGTCCTGGGAGTGTTTGATGGGGACAGTGTAGAGGGAGCTTTACTCTGTATTTAACCCCGTGCTGTTCCTGTCCTGGGAGTGTTTGATGGGAACAGTGTAGAGGGAGCTTTACTCTGTATCTAACCCCGTGCTGTTCCTGTCCTGGGAGTGTTTGATGGGAACAGTGTAGAGGGAGCTTTACTCTGTATCCAACCCCGTTCTGTACCTGTCCTGGGAGTGTTTGATGGTGACAGTGTAGAGGGAGCTTTACTCTGTATCTAACCCCGTGCTGTACCTGTCCTGGGAGTGTTTGATGGGGACAGTGTAGAGGGAGCTTTACTCTGTATCTAACCCCATGCTGTACCTGTCCTGGGAGTGTTTGATGGTGACAGTGTAGAGGGAGCTTTACTCTGTATCCAACCCCGTGCTGTACCTGTCCTGGGAGTGTTTGATGGTGACAGTGTAGAGGGAGCTTTACTCTGTATCTAACCCCGTGCTGTACCTGTCCTGGGAGTGTTTGATGGGGACAGTGTAGAGGGAGCTTTACTCTGTATCTAACCCCATGCTGTACCTGTCCTGGGAGTGTTTGATGGTGACAGTGTAGAGGGAGCTTTACTCTGTATCTAACCCCGTGCTGTACCTGTCCTGGGAGTGTTTGATGATGACAGTGTAGAGGGAGCTTTACTCTGTATCTAACCCCATGCTGTACCTGTCCTGGGAGTGTTTGATGGGGGACAGTGTAGAGGGAGCTTTACTCTGTATCTAACCCCATGCTGTACCTGTCCTGGGAGTGTTTGATGGGGGACAGTGTAGAGGGAGCTTTACTCTGTATCTAACCCCGTGCTGTACCTGTCCTGGGACTGTTTGATGGGGGACAGTGTAGAGGGAGCTTTACTCTGTATCTAACCCCATGCTGTACCTGTCCTGGGAGTGTTTGATGGGGACAGTGTAGAGGGAGCTTTACTCTGTATCTAACCCCATGCTGTACCTGTCCTGGGAGTGTTTGATGGGGGACAGTGTAGAGGGAGCTTTACTCTGTATCTAACCCCGTGCTGTACCTGTCCTGGGACTGTTTGATGGGGGACAGTGTAGAGGGAGCTTTACTCTGTATCTAACCCCATGCTGTACCTGTCCTGGGAGTGTTTGATGGGGACAGTGTAGAGGGAGCTTTACTCTGTATCTAACCCTGTGCTGTACCTGTCCTGGGAGTGTTTGATGGGGACAGTGTAGAGGGAGCTTTACTCTGTATCTAACCCCATGCTGTACCTGTCCTGGGAGTGTTTGATGGGGACAGTGTAGAGGGAGCTTTACTCTGTATCTAACCCCATGCTGTACCTGTCCTGGGAGTGTTTGATGGGGACAGTGTAGAGGGAGCTTTACTCTGTATCTAACCCCGTGCTGTACCTGTCCTGGGAGTGCTTGATGGGGGACAGTGTAGAGGGAGCTTTACTCTGTATCTAACCCCGTGCTGTACCTGTCCTGGGAGTGTTTGATGGGGACAGTGTAGAGGGAGCTTTACTCTGTATCTAACCCCGTGCTGTGCCATTCCTGAGAGTGTTTGGTGGGGACAGTGCAGAGAGAGCTTTACTCTGTATCTAACCCTGTATCTATTTACAAGTTAGCCAGGAAGGACCTAAAGAAAGAGTTAAGAAGAGCCAGGAGGGGACATGAGAAGTCTTTGGCAGGTAGGATCAAGGAAAACCCTAAAGCTTTCTATAGGTATGTCAGGAGTAAAAGAATGACTTGGGTAAGATTAGGGCCAGTCAAGGACAGGAGTGAGAAGTTGTGCGTGGAGTCTGAAGAGATAGGAGAGGCACTAAATGAATATTTTTCGTCGGTATTCACACAGGAGAGGGACAGTGATGTCGAGGGGAGTACTGAGATGCAGGCTGTTGACTGGACGGGATTGAGGTTCATAAGGAGGAGGTGTTGGCGATTCTGGAAAGGGTAAAATTAGATAAGTCCCCTGGGCCGGATGGGATTTATCCCAGGATTCTCTGGGAGGCTAGAGAGGAGATTGCAGAGCCTTTGGCTTTGATCTTTGTGTCGTCATTGTCTACAGGAACAGTGCCAGAAGACTGGAAGATAGCAAATGTTGTCCCCTTGTTCAAGAAGGGGAGTAGGGACAACCCTGGTAATTATAGACCGGTGAGCCTTACTTCTGTTGTGGGCAAAGTATTGGAAAGGATTATAAAAGATAGGATTTATAATCACCTAGAAAGGAATAATTTGATTAGGGATAGTCAGCACGGTTTTGTGAAGGGTAGGTCGTGCCTCACAAACCTATTGAGTTCTTTGAGAAGGTGACCAAAGAGGTGGATGAGGGTAAAGCAGTTGATGTGGTGTATATGGATTTCAGCAAAGCGTTTGATAAGGTTCCCCATGGTAAGCTTTTGCAGAAAATACGGACACATAGGATTGAGGGTGATTTAGTGGTTTGGATCAGGAATTGGCTAGCTGTAAGAAGACAGAGGGTGGTGGTTGATGGGAAATGTTCATCCTGGAGTTCAGTAACTAGTGGTGTACCGCAAGGATCTGTTTTGGGGCCTCTGCTGTTTGTCATTTTTATAAATGGCCTGGATGAGGGCGTAGAAGGATGGATTAGTAAATTTGCAGATGACACTAAAGTCGGTGAAGTTGTGGACAGTGCGGAGGGGAGTGGCAGGTTACAGAGGAACATAGATAAGCTGCAGAGCTGGGCTGAGAGGTGGCAAATGGAGTTTAACGTGGAAAAGTGTGAGGTGATTCATTTTGGAAGGAGTAACAGGAATACAGAGTACTGGGCTAATGGTAAGATACTTGGTAGTGTGGATGAACAGAGGGATCTGGGTGTCCATGTGCATAGATCCCTGAAAGTTGGCACCCAGGTTGATAGGGTTGTTAAGAAGGTGCACGGTGTGTTAGCTTTTATTGGTAGAGGGATTGAGTTTCGGAGCCAGGAGGTCATGCTGCAACTGTACAAAACTCTGGTGCGGCCGCACTTGGAGTATTGCGTACAGTTCTGGTCGCCGCATTATAGGAAAGATGTGGAAGTGTTGGAAAGGGTGCAGAGGAGATTTACCAGGATGTTGCCTGGTATGGTGGGAAAATCGTATGAGGAAAGGCTGAGGGACTTGAGGTTGTTTTTGTTAGCGAGAAGAAGGTTAAGAGGTGACTTAATAAAGGCATACAAGATGATCAGAGGATTAGATAGGGTGGATAGTGAGAGCCTTTTTCCTCGGATGGTGATGGCTAGCACGAGGGGACATAGCTTTAAATTGAGGGATGATAGATATAGGACAGATGTTGGAGGTAGGTTCTTTACTCAGAGAGTAGCAAGGGCGTGGAATGCCCTGCCTGCAGCAGTAGTGGACTCGTCAACATTAAGAGCATTCAAATGGTTATTGGATAAACATATGGATGATATTGGAATAGTGTAGATTAGAGGGGCTTTAGATTGGTTTCACTGGTTGGCGCAACATCGAGGGCCGAAGGTCCTGTACTGCGCTGTAATGTTCTATGTTCTATAACCCCGTGCTGTACCTGTCCTGGGAGTGTTTGATGGGGACAGTGTAGAAGGAATAATTACCCAGAAGGAGTAACATGAGGTTTGTGTCTTTTTGTCGCCCCTGTCCCAGGGATATCTCTCGACCTCCCAGTTGTAATCTCAGGGAGCGGTGACTGAGTCACACTGATTCCTCAAGTAGCCTTGGCGGTGCCCCATGTGCCCTGAGGTCTGGGTGCACTGGGTTAAACAGTTTAAACAGTGACACTGAGTGAGTCAGGACAAGGTAGAGAGTTGCAGCAGGCACGTTTGGATACGGTTTCTCAGGGCTGCAGTTGTTAGCTGCGTGTCTGTGTTAATGAGAACTTGTCGGTTTGAGTTAATGAGGAGTGAAAGGTTTGCTAATCACATTGGCTTTGGAAGTGGCAAGAAATTTAACAGTTGTCAGAACACTTTGTCTGAACAAGTCTGTAACGGCAGTGATACGAGGTGAGTGACAGTTTGGTGCATTGGGAGTTGTATTTCGGGGGGGAGTGGGGGGGCAATGAGGGAAATGGAGGAATGGCCAGATTGGGCGGAGGAGACAAGAGAGTCAGTCAGTTTTTCTGCTCAGAGTTTGCTCGAGAGACCATGAACCTTTCAGCCCCACGCCTCTTATCTGTGCTGAGCTGGTTGTGTCTCTGTGCGGAGAGCATTGGAGAGTTGCCCGAGGATGCCCCGTTTGTGGTCAAAGAAATAGTTCAGAAATCCGTCACTGTCACAAACAAAACTCTGCAGGTGCTGCAAACTTGAAATAAAAATAGGAAATGCTGGAAAAACTCAGGATCTTTCTTCAGTGCAGCCAATCTGCAGAGAGCAAGCTGCTGCAAACAGATGTGACATCCATTGTAGATGTTTCTTTATTTGTCGCTGGCGAGGCCAGTATTTATTGCCCATCCCTAATTGCCCTTCAGCTGGTTCTTGAGCCGCTGCAGTCCACATGCTGTAGGTACACCCACAGTGCTGCTAGAGAGGGGACTACATTTCAAAGATATTTCACTGTCTTTGGGAGATTCTGAGGTCAGAAAAGGCACTCGAGAAACGAGAGCTTGTTCTTTTTGGTAAAACGGAGGAGTTCATGTGAGTTTCTAAACTCAACCCCGCTGCAACTCCTGCCCATTCCCGGGGTATGTGGGGGTTATGCTTCCTGTTTGGGGTTTACTCTCTGGATTTGCACTGTAATTGGGATGCTGATTCGTGTCCTGTACTGTGCATCCACAGGTGATGATGAGCAGAGTGACTGGTTCTACGAGGGTGAATGTGAACAAGGATTCCGTATTCCCAAGCTGCTCCCTCACTGTGACACACAGCTCAAACCGCCACTGGCAGATGAAGACCAGGCTGTCGGACAGTATACCTCACCTGCTTTCCTGCTTCCCTCTCGGCCGGCACAGAGAGGTGAGGAGAGGTCAGCAGGAATGTCGGAGCAGACCCTAAGCGTGATGTAGACCCAACCCCCCCCCCGCCACCCATCACCCTCCCCACACCCACCCATCACCCACCCCCACCCATCACCCTCCCCCACCATCACTCACCCCCACCCATCACCCACCCCCACCCATCACCCACCCATTCCCATCACCCACCCCCACCCATCACCCACCCACTCCCATCACCCACCCATCACCCACCCCCACCGATCACCCACCCACTCTCATCACCCACCCCCACCCATCACCCACCCATTCCCATCACCCACCCCCACCCATTCCCATCACCCACCCACTCCCATCACCCACCCATCACCCACCCCCACCCATCACCCACCCATTCCCATCACCCACCCCCACCCATTCCCATCACCCACCCACTCCCATCACCCACCCATCACCCACCCCCACCCATCACCCACCCACTCCCATCACCCACCCATCACCCACACCCACCCATCACCCACCCACTCCCATCACCCACCCATCACCCACCCCCACCCATCACCCACCCATCACCCACACCCACCCATCACCCACCCACTCCCATCACCCACCCATCACCCACCCCCACCCATCACCCACCCATCACCCACACCCACCCATCACCCACCCACTCCCATCACCCACCCATCACCCACCCCCACCCATCACTCACCCACTCTCATCACCCACCCTTTCTGTGGTGCCCACTGCTCTAGGGTTTGCTGTGTTTGGTGACAGATTTGTTTACTGCTCCCTCAGGTTATCACGCTCGGCTGAACCGCCTCCCAGGGATTGCAGCCCGCTGTATACGGAAAGGGCGGAGACGTCTCACAGGCAAGGTAATGTTTATGGTGCTGGGAGGAATGACCCAGGGGCTGGGGGATGGGGAGGGAGGGAAGGGCTGCGGGATGGGGAGGGGGTGCTGGGGGATGGGGAGGGAGGGGCTGGCGTGGGGAGGGGCGATGCACGGGCTGGGGAGGGGGAAGCCTTGGGGCTGGGAGGGAGGTTCCAGAGGATGGGGAGGGAGGGAGGGGCTGGGGGTTGGGGAGGGAGGGGCTGGGGGTTGGGGAGGGAGGGGCTGGGGGTTGGGGAGGGAGGGGCTGGGGGTTGGGGAGGGAGGGGCTGGGGGGTGGGGAGGGAGGGGCTGGGGGTGGGGAGGGAGGGGCTGGGGGTTGGGGAGGGAGGGGCTGCGGGATGGGGAGGGAGGGGCTGGGAGATGGGGAGGGAGGGGATGGGGAGGGAGGGGCTGGGGGATGGGGAGGGAGGGGATGGGGAGGGAGGGGCTGGGGGTTGGGGAGGGAGGGGCTGGGGGTTGGGGAGGGAGGGGCTGGGGGTTGGGGAGGGAGGGGCTGGGGGGTGGGGAGGGAGGGGCTGGGGGGTGGGGAGGGAGGGGCTGGGGGTTGGGGAGGGAGGGGCTGGGGGGTGGGGAGGGAGGAGCTGGGGGGTGGGGAGGGAGGGGCTGGGGGTTGGGGAGGGAGGAGCTGGGGGGTGGGGAGGGAGGGGCTGTGGGTTGGGGAGGGAGGGGCTGCGGGATGGGGAGGGAGGGGCTGGGAGATGGGGAGGGAGGGGATGGGGAGGGAGGGGCTGGGGGATGGGGAGGGAGGGGATGGGGAGGGAGGGGCTGGGGGTTGGGGAGGGAGGGGCTGGGGGTTGGGGAGGGAGGGGCTGGGGGTTGGGGAGGGAGGGGATGGGGAGGGAGGGGCTGGGTGTTGGGGAGGGAGGGGCTGCGGGATGGGGAGGGAGGGGGTGGGGAGGGAGGGGCTGGGGGGTGGGGAGGGAGGGGGTGGGGAGGGAGGGGATGGGGTGGGAGGGGCTGGGGGATGGGGAGGGACAGTGTGAAATGTGTCCAGAGTGTCACCGTGTCCGCCCTGTCTTCACATGCTTGTATCACACCTGTCCTGCCTGTGGTGTGAGCAGATTCCGGGCAATCGCCTGTAACAACCTCCGCTTCCTCTTTTCCTGAGTTATTTCTCTCACTCTCCCTCTGCCTCTCACTCTCCCTCTGCCTCTCACTCTCCCTCTGCCTCTCACTCTCCCTCTGCCTCTCACTCTCCCTCTGCCTCTCACTCTCCCTCTGCCTCTCACTCTCCCTCTGCCTCTCCCTCTGCCTCTCACTCTGCCTCTCACTTGCCCGCCCTCACCCTCTCTCTCTGATCCATGCCTCTTGTATCAGTTCTCCTGTGGATAGTGTGAAACTATACTCTGCTCATTAATTCTCCCTGATCCCAGCGAGCTGGGAGTTGGCTATTTTGGGGTTGTGAGCTGTATTCTGGGCAATATAATTGAACTGATAAATAATGAGGCTGCTGTGTGTGAATGAGTGAAGTCAAACGCTTCTATTACTAAGTGATCAAGAATAATTGAAATGTAAACAGTTAGCATGTCAATGGTGAGTTATTAGCTGATAATTTGAAGACATTGGCTTCTGTTCAGTTCCAGCGAGTCTTGTCTGAGTAATCTCCAAACTGATTGACAGAATGTCTCATTTTGGAAATCAACAATTAAATCCAGGATGAATTTTCCAGCCAGCAAGTTAACACTCTCAGTGCTAACCCGAAAACAAGCAGCTTGTATTGACGCAATTCCTTTCACAACCTCACGCAATGCAGGATCCTGGCAGTGTGGTCACTGTTATGATGGAGGGAAGCCTGACACACGACAACATCCTACAGACAGGAGAGAAGGAAAAGAGATGGACACACAGATAGGAAAGGACGAGAGAGAGAAGGGTGGAAGAGACAGAGGGGGTTGAATGGATAGAAGCAGGAGGGGGGGATGGGCAAAAAGGAAGGAAGTGGGAGGAGGAGGAGGGAGAGGGAGTGTGAGGGGATGGAGGGAGAGACAGATGCAGAGAGAAGAGGTAGACAGGGAGAGAAAGCTGCGAAGGAGAGAGAGAGTTGGAGCTGATCGCTGCCTCCTTCAATATCAGAAACCGGCCTCTCACTACAGACTCCAGCTGGATTTACAAACCGTGCCTTTTCCAGTTGGAGAGAATGAATAAGGACTGGATAAGAACAGGAAAAGAGTGGGAGGAATTGGATAGCTCTTTGAAAGAGATATCATCAGTGAGATGGGCCGATTGGCCACCTTCTGTGAGTTGTGGTTCAGTGAAGTAACTTGTGCCTGTCTGTTCTAGCAGGAGGGGCCTGTCGGTGTGATCCCAAATGAGCGAGTGAGTCACTTTGGACAGGACCCCTATCAGAAGGAGTAAGTGGCAATATTCAATCTTTCAAGGCAGCCTTTAATGTCCCCTTGTGCTGGACACCGTGTAACAGAAGCACAGCAAATAGCGGTGAACCTGTCGAATTCTCTACCACAGAAGAGTATGGAGGCCAAGTCACTGAATATAGGCCATTCAGCCCCTCGAGCCTGCTCCACCATCCAACATAATCATGGCTGACTCTTTATTCTCCTGCTCTCTCCCCACACCACTTACCACATTTAGTGTCGAGAAATCTATTTCCTTCTTAAGTATATTCAGTGACTTGGTGTCCACAGCTTTCTGTGGTAGAGAATTGCACAGTTCACAACTCTGTGAGTGAAGGGTTTCTCGTCTCGGTACTAAATGGCCTCTCCCGTATCCTGAGACTGTGACCCCTTATTCTAGAACCCCCCTACCCAGCCAAAGGAAACAACATTCCTGTCCCAGTCATAGAGTCACAGAGATTTACAGCACGGAAACAGGCCCTTCGGCCCAACTTGTCCACGCCGCCCTTTTTTTTTCAATCCCTAAGCTAGTCCCAATTGCCCGCATTTGGCCCATATCCCTCTATAACCATTGCACCCATGTAACTATCTAAATGCTTTTTAAAAGACAAAATAGTACCCGCCTCTACTACTACCTCTGGCAGCTTGTTCCAGACACTCACCACCTCTGTGTGAAAAAATTGCCTCTCTGGACACTTTTGTATCTCTCCCCTCTCACCTTAAACCTATGCCCTCTAGTTTTAGACTCCCCTATCTTTGGGAAAAGATATTGACTATCTAGCTGATCTATGCCCCTCATTATTTTATAAACCTCTATAAGATCACCCCTCAGCCTTCTACACTCCAGAGAAAAAAGTCCCAGCCTCTCCTTATAACTATAAACCATCAAGTCCAGGTAGCATCCTAGTAAATCTTTTCTGCACTCTTTCTAGTTTAATAGAAATGCAAGACTGGGCGGACAAGTTCAACCCAGATAAATGCGTAGTGGTCCATTTTGGCAGGTCAAATGGGATGAAGGAGTACAATATAAAGGGAAAGACTCTTAGTACTGTAGAGGATCAGAAGGACCTTGGGGTCCAGGTCCATAGGACTCTAAAATCGGCCCCGAAGGTGGAGGAGGTGGTTAAGAAGGCGTATGGTGTGCTGGCCTTTATCAATCGAGGGATTGAGTTTAGGAGTCCGGGGTTAATGATGCAGCTATATAAGACCCTCGTCAGACCCCACTTGGAATACTGTGCTCAGTTCTGGTCGCCTCACTATAGGAAGGATGTGGAAAAGATTGAAAGGGTGCAGAGGAGATTTACAAGGATGTTGCCTGGATTGAGTGGCTTGCCTTATGAGGATAGGCTGAGGGAGCTCGGTCTTTTCTCCTTGGAGAGACAAAGGATGAGAGGAGACCTAATAGAGGTGTATAAGATGTTGAGACGCATAGATCGGGTGGACTCTCAGAGGCTTTTTCCCAGGGTGGAAATGTCTGCTACGAGAGGACACAGGTTTAAGGTGCTGGGGGGTAGGTACAGGGGAAATGTTAGGGGGAAGTTTTTCACACAGAGGGTGGTGGGCGAATGGAATCGGCTGCCGTCAGTGGTGGTGGAGGCAAACTCAATGGGGTCTTTTAAGAGACTCCTGGATGAGTACATGGAGCGTAATAGGATGCAGGGTTATAGGTAGGGCTAGAAGGTAGGGATGTGTTCGGCACAACTTGTGGGCCGAAGGGCCTGTTTGTGCTGTAGTTTTTCTATGTTCTAATAATATCCTTTCTATAATAGGGTGACCAGAATTGCACACAGTATTCCAAGTGTGGCCTTACCAATGTCTTGTACAACTTCAACAAGATGTCCCAACTCCTGTATTTAGTGTTCTGACCGATGAAACCAAGCATGCCGAATGCCTTCTTCACCACTCTGTCCACCTGTGACTCCACTTTCAAGGAGCTATGAACATGTACCCCGAGATCTCTTTGTTCTGTAACTCTCCCCAGTGCCCTACCATTAACTGAGTAAGTCCTGCCCTGGTTCAATCTACCAAAATGCATCACCTCGCATTTGTCTAAATTAAACTCCATCTGCCATTCGTCAGCCCACTGGCCCAATTGATCAAGATCCCGTTGCAATTGGAGATAACTTTCTTCATTGTCCAGCCCTGTCAGAATTTTATACATTTCAGTGACATCCCGTCTCATTCTTCTAAATTTAAGTAAATCCAGGCCCAGTCGACCCAATCTCCCCTCAAATACCAATCCTGCCTTCCCAGAAATCAGTCTGGTGAACCTTGGCTGCATTTCCTTTGTGGTGACCAGGACACCAAGCCGTGTGATGTGACGATGCTGCAGGTTTATTGTCACAGTCGCTGACAGAACTTTACCCCGTGTATGTCTCCCTGCAGCTCAGTCACTTTAGTTGTGTCGGAATGGGAATGCTCAGTGTGATTCTATCTCAAGCAGCTGAAACTCTCAGTCAGGTTCCCGCCACGTCCTCAGGTTGATCTGATTGCTGCAGCTGGTGTTCTCGCTGCCTCAGTTACTCTCGCTGGATGCGGAACATTTCACCCAATGTCCAGAATGATTTCTGGCTGACTTTCCCTATCTCGGTCAGGAAGAGAGCTTGGATCCAGGAGAGATGGGGGCCGGGAGCGAAGGGGGGGGGGGACAGGGAGCGAGGGGAGGGCCGCGGAGTGAGGGGGGGCTGTGAGCGAGGGGGGCTGTGGAGCAAGGGGGGGGGGGGCCAAGGAGCGAGGGGGGCCGTGGAGCGAGGTGGAGGCCGGGAAGTGAGGGGGGGCCGGGGAGCGAGGGGGGCTGTGGTGCGAGGGGGGGGGCGCGGAGCGAGGGGGGTGCAGAGCGAGGGGGTGCCACGGAGCGGGGGAGGGCCGGGGAGCGAGGGGGGTGCCGGGGAGTGAGAGGGGAGGCCAGGGGAGGAGGTGGGGGCTGCGGAGCAAGGGGGGGCACGGAGTGAGGGGGGAGGGAGCCGCTGACCAAGGGGGCCAGGGAGCGAGGGGGGGGTGCCGGGGAGTGAGGGGTTCCGGGGAGTGAGGGGGCGGCGGGGAGCGAGGGGGCGGCCGGGAGTGAGGGGTTCCGGGGAGCGAGGGGGCGGCCGGGGAGCGAGGGGCGGCCGGGGAGGAGGGGGCGGCCGGGGAGCGAGGGGGGGGAGCGAGGGGGCGGCCGGGGAGGAGGGGGCGACCGGGGAGCGAGGGGGCGGCCGGGGAGCGAGGGGGCGGCCGGGGAGCGAGGGGCGGCCGGGGAGCGATGGGGGGGGGGGGAGGGGGCAGCCGGGGAGCGAGGGGGCGCCGGGGAGCGAGGGGGCGGCCGGGGAGCGAGGGGGCGGCCGGGGAGCGAGGGGGTGGCCGGGGAGCGAGGGGGCGCCGGGGAGCGAGGGGGCGCCGCGGGAGCGGAGGGGGGCGCGGGCGAGGGGAGCGAGGGGGCGGCGGGGAGCGAGGGGGGGGGGGGGAGCGGGGAGCGAGGGAGCGGGGGGAGGGGGGGGAGCAGGGGGAGCGAGGGGGGGAGCTGGGACGGGGCAGGGGGGGGTGGGGGAGTGACGGGGTGGGGCGGGGGAGCGAGGGGGGAGCCGGGGAGCGAGGGGGGGAGCCGGGGAGTGAGGGGGGGAGCTGGGGAGCAAGGGGCGGGAGTGACGGGGTGGGGCGGGGAGCGAGGGGGGGGAGCCAGGGAGCGAGGGGGGGGAGCCGGGGAGCGAGGCGGGAGCCGGGGAGTGAGGGGGGGGAGTCGGGGAGCAAGGGGGTGGAGCCGGGGAGCGAGGGAGGGGGCTGCTGGGGAGCGAGGGAGGGGGCCGGGGAGCAAGGTGGGGGGGGGCCCGTGGAGCGAGGGGGGGTCCGGGATTCGAACGGGAGTGGCCGGGGAGCGAGGGGGGGGGCCGGGAAGTGAGGGGGGGGCCGGGATGTGAGGGGAGGGAGCGAGGGGAGTGGCGTCAGGGAGCAAGGGAGCCGGGGAGCGAGGGGGGGTGGTGCTGGGAGCGAGGTATATCTAACTCTCTGAGTGCTCGAAGATTAGGACTGTATTGAGATGATTATCCTCCTTGCTGTAGATTGCGGAGAAACTTCTGTGTGAGGGGGCAGTACCGAGAGTGGAGTGTGCTGAACCGGCTCCAGCCCCTACGAGGGGTAAGTGAAAGCCTTTCTTCTTCTGCTAATCCTGGTGCTGAATTTCCTCTCGAGTTTTTCAAAGTTCAGCTTTGGCTTCTGAGCTGTTGTCAGTTTGAGAGCGGAACGCCCTTCGAAAATGTTTGCAGAAGGCAGAGAGGGTTGGGTGGAGAGAGAGTTATCTTTGCGGTATAGGCTCGTAGTAACAGGAGACCACTCAGCCTCCTTCAGCCTGTTACACAGGAACAGGAGGAGGCCATTCACAAGATCACAAGGACAAAGGAACAGCAGCAGGAGTAGGTCACATGGCCCTTAGAGGCTGCATCACTATTCAGTCTGATCATGGCTGATTTTGGGCTGCAACTCCATTTTCCTACCCGCTTCCCACATAGAAACACAGAAACATAGAAACTAGAAGCAGGAGGAGGCCATTCGGCCCTTCGAGCCTGCTCCACCAATCATTTCGATCATGGCTGATCATCAAATTCAATATCCTGATCCCCCTCTTCCTCCCATATCCCTTTAGCCACAAGAGCGAAATCTAATTTCTTCTTGAAATCACACAATGTTTGGGCCTCAACTACATTCTATGGGAGTGAATTCCACACATTCACCGCCCTCTGGGTGAAGAAATTTCTCCTCACCTCAGTTCTAAAAGGTTTACCCCTTATCCTCAAACTATGACCCCTAGTTCTGGACTCCCCCACCATTGGGAACATTCTTTCTGAATCTACCCTGTCTAATCGTGTTAGAATTTTATAAGCTTCTATGAGATCTCCTCTCACTCTTCTAAACTCCAGTGAATATAATCCTAACCGACTTAGTCTCTCCTCATATGACAGACCCGCCATCCCAGGAATCAGCCTGGTAAACCTTCACTGTTCTCCCTCTATAGCAAGAACATCCTTCCTCAGATAGGACACCAAAACTGCACACAATCATCGAGTCATAGAGGTTTACAGCATGGAAACAGGCCCTTCGGCCCAACTTGTCCATGCCGCCCTTTTTTTAACCACTAAACTAATCCCAATTGCCCGCATTTGGCCCATATCCCTCTATACCCATTTTACCCATGTAACTATCTAAATGCTTTTTAAAAGATATAATTGTATCCGCCTCTACTACTACCTCTGGCAGCTTGTTCCAGACACTCACCACCCTCTGTGTGAAAAAATTGCCCCTCTGGACACTTCTGTATCTCTCCCCTCTCACCTTAAACCTATGCCCTCTAGTTTTAGACTCCCCTACTTTTGGGAAAACATATTGACTATCTAGCTGATCTATGCCCCTCATTATTTTATAGACCTCTATATGATCACCCCTAAGCCACCTATGCTCCAGGGAAAAAAGTCTATCCAGCCTCTCCTTATAACTCAAACCATCAAGTCCCGGTAGCATCCGAGTAAATCTTTTCTGCACTCTTTCTAGTTTAATAATATCCTTTCTATAATAGGGTGACCAGAACTGTACACAGTATTCCAAGTGTGGCCTTACCAATGTCTTGTACAACTTCAACAAGACGTCCCAACTCCTGTATTCAATGTTCTGACCGATGAAACCAAGCATGCCGAATGCCTTCTTCACCACTCTGTCCACCTGTGACTCCACTTTCAAGGGGCTATGAACCTATATCCCTAGACCTCTTTGTTCTGTAACTCTCCCCAGTGCCGTACCATTAACTGAGTTCTACTCTGGTTCGATCTACCAAAATGCATTACCTCGCATTTATCTAAATTAAACTCTATTGCCATTCGTCAGCCCACTGGCCCAATTGATCAAGATCCTGTTGCAATCCAAAATAACCTTCTTCACTGTCCACGATGCCACCAATCTTGGCGTCATCTGCAAACTTACTAACCATGCCTCCTAAATTCTCATTCAACTCATTAATATAAATGACAAATAACAGTGGACGCAGCACCAATCCCTGAGGCACACCGCTGGTCACAGGTCTCCAGCTTGAAAAACTATCCTCTACAACCACCCTCTGGCTTCTGTCATCAGGCCAAGGTGTAGCCAGATGTGGCCTCACCAACGCCCTATACAATTGCAGCAAAATATCCCTATCCCTATACTCAAATCCAACATACTATTTGCCTTCTTTACTGCCTGCTGTACCTGTGCGCTTACTTTCAGCGACTGATGCCCGAGAACGCCAAGGTCTCGTTGAGTATCCACCTCTCTCAATTTACACCCATTCAAATAATAATCTGCCTTCCTATTATTGCTACCAAAGTGGATAACCTCACATTCATCCACATTATACTGCATCTGCCAAGCAGATGCCCACACACTCAGCCTGTTCAAATCACGCTGAAGCATCTCTGCATCCTCCTCACAGCTCACCCTCCCACCCAACTTTGTATCACCTGCAAATTTGGAGATAATACATTCAGTTCCCTCTTCCAAATCATTAATATATAATGTGAACAGTTGGGATCCTAGCACAGATCCCTGTGGAACCCCACTAGTCACTGACTGCCAATCAGAAAAATACCCATTCATCCAACTCTTTGCTTCCTAGCTGCTAACCAGCTTTCTATCCATCTCAAGACATTACCTGCAATCCCATGTACTTTAACATTACATAGTAGTCTGTTATGTGAGACCTTGTCGAAAGCCTTCTGAAAGTCTAAAAAAACCACATCCACTGGTTCTCCTCGGTCAACTCTACTGGTTACATCCTCAAAGAATTCCAATAGATTCGTCAAGCATGATTTCCCTGAACTCTCTTAGAGACCAAAAGCCTTTCTATTCCAGCCTTAAATATATCGATGATGGAGCATCCACAACCCTCTGGGGAGAGAATTCCAAAGATATACAACCCTTTGAGTGAAGTAATTTCTTCTTGTCTCAGTCCTAAATGATTGGCCTCTTATCCTGAGACTGTACCCCCGTGTTTTAGATTCCCCAGCCAGGGGAAACAATCTCTCAGCGTCCACCCTGTCAAACCCCTTCAGAATCGTGTCGGTTTCAATGTGATCGCCTCTCAGGAAGCTGCATTCACATGACTTGGAGAAAGGAAGGAAACTCACCAATCATTGGAGGCCGCGAAAAGTAGAAACAGGAGCACCTCTTTCCCCCTCTGCTCAGAATTCCCACATGGACCAAATTCCCAACTGCACACACTGCCTGTATCTCATTCCGGCTCAGTCTCCTCTCCACCCGTCCCCTTACTCCATTCAGCCCCTTAAGCCTGCGACACAGGAACGGGAGGAAGCCCTTCGGCCCTCCCTGACCTGATCCCTACTCAAGAAGCAGATTGGCTGGTCTGTATCTCAAACCCATTGACTGTCCTTGGTTCTGTAGCACTTGCTTCATGTGAGAGGATCAGATTCCCCCATGCGCTGCCTGATATTAGCCCCCAAGGTCTTGGCTCAAAGTTTGGAGTTCTTGACCTGCCTTGTTCCTTTGGTCATCTTAACCCTTTCGTTCTCTGAACTCATTGCTGTATTGCCCAGTGATAGAATATTCCACTACATGTGCAATATAAGCAAGGGAATAATCTTGCTTCCTGGTGAGTGAAGGCGGTGTTAACACAGCCTGACCCTGTCTGGAGATCTCGCTGCGATTGGTGAATTGGGATGTCTAATCATCCTGGTCAGGTGTGAGGGTGAACGGGGACACTGTAACAGCTGGGTGTTGGGTTGTATAGTGACGGTTCTGTAGGGACCCCCCCCATTCTGTCCTAGTGCTATGTGATATTGTGGTGGGGTGATGGTATTAGGGTGAGGGTCTCTCTGTGACTCTCTGCCCCAAGACGTGTCGGTTTTTTCCTGGTCCCCTTATCGCAGTAAGGTTTCTGGAGCCTTGCTCCCTCAGAGAATGCAGATTCTGTGCGTGCCCTGTCTTGCTGAAATCACCACTTTGCCATCTTTTGCTTTGCAGTTTAACCCTTTGATGCCCCTGTACCCATTGGAGGTTCTAACTGATAACTCTCACAGGAAGTGCTCCAGCCTTCAGAACAAATCCAGGTGAGTCTCAGTCCATTGGTGCAGTAACAGCATCGAGTGCAGCACTTAAACCTGACTGAACCGCAACGCTGCCCAAAAGAGGGCTAAAGATAAAGGATTCCTGCTCCCAATCACTGTGACCCCTGGGTTAGAGAGAGAGGGGGGGGAAATCAGCCAGGGTTCCTGCTCCTGATCCCTGTCCAGTGATCCCTGGGTTAGAGAGAGAGAGAGAGGGGAAATCAGCCAGGGTTCCTGCTCCTGATCCCTGTCCAGTGATCCCTGGGTTAGAGAGAGAGGGGAAATCAGCCAGGGCTCCTGCTCCTGATCCCTGCCCAGTGATCCCTGGGTTAGAGAGAGAGGGGGGGGAAATCAGCCAGGGCTCCTGCTCCTGATCCATGTCCAGTGATCCCTGGGTTAGAGAGAGAGGGGAAATCAGCCAGGGCTCCTGCTCCTGATCACTGTCCAGTGATCCCTGGGTTAGAGAGAGAGGGGAAATCAGCCAGGGTTCCTGCTCCTGATCACTGTCCCATCACTTCAGGTTCAGGGGGAAGGGATGAATTATCTCAGGACCTCAGAGCTGCCCAATACTTGTTCAATGTCTAAATTTCTTCCCAAATCCCCACCTAGTGGTGTGCTGCCAAGTTCCATGGTGTTGAAGCTGCTGTGTTGTGTATTTGCTGTTCTGAATAGTTTTGATGGAGTTGCTGCTGTTTATTCAGACTATGCTTTGTTCTGGACAGACAGACTAGTGTCCACCTTGGCTCGTTGTGTACTGGAGATGTGAAAAGAAGACGGAAAACAGCAACCGTCACCAGCCCTGCCTCAGGTAATCATCAATGTCCCTCGCCACAAATCCCACTACCTCCACATCACCTTCCACTGCACTCCCTACCCCATTCCAACTGTCTGCCGTACAGCCCACACCAAATGGGGCCAACGTTTTCCATGGGACATGGGCGTCACTGGCTGGGCCAGCATTTGGTGCCCATCCGTAACTGTCATTGAGATGGTGCTGATGAACTGACTCCTTCAACCGCTGCGGTCCATGTGGTGTAGGTACACCCACAGTGCTGTTAGCGAGAGAGTTCCAGGATCTTGACCCAGTGACAGTGAGAGAACAGCGATGTATTTCCAAGTCAGGATGCTGTGTGGCTCGGAGGGGAACCTCTGGGTGCTGGTGTTCCCGGGTATCTGCTGCTTTTGTCCTTCTAGCTGGCAGTGGTCATGGGTTTGGAAGGTGCTATCTAAACAATCTTTGAAACTTCCTGCAGTGCATCTTGTCGATGGTACACACGGCTGCCACTGTGCATCAGTGGTGGAGGGAGTGAATGTTTGTAGATGGGGTGTTCAGCTTCTTGAGTTTTGTTGGAGCCACACCCATCCAGGCAAGTGTATTGCATCACACTCCCTGATTTATTTCTTGGTGGACAGGCTTTGGGGAGTCAGGAGGGGGAATCACTTTGCAGAATTCCCAGCCTTTTCCTGGACAATGGTAACCCCCAGGATGCTGATAGTGGGGGATTCAGTGATGGTGATACCCTTGAATGTCAAAGAGCGATAGTTGGAAATAATCATTGCCTGGCACTGGTTTGTGATTGCAACAGGGCTATAGAAAGAAAGCGGGGCAGTGGGATTAGTTTGGGATTGATACAGGGCTATGGGGAGAGAGCGGGGCAGTGGGATTAGTTTGAGGATTGATACAGGGCTATGGGGAGAGAGCGGGGCAGTGGGAGTAGTTTGGGATTGATACAGGACTATGGGGGAGAGTGGGGCAGTGGGATTAGTTTGAGGATTAATACAGGGCTATAGGGAGAGAGCGGGGCAGTGGAATTAGTTTGAGGATCAATACAGGGCTATGGGGAGAGAGTGGGGCAGTGGGATTAGTTTGGGGATTGATACAGGGCTATGGGGAGAGAGCAGGGGCTGTGGGTTTAGTTTGAGGATGAATACAGGGCTATGGGGAGAGAGCGGGGGCAGTGGGATTAGTTTGGGATTGATACAGGGTTATGAGGAGAGAGCAGGGGCAGTGGAAATAGTTTGGGGATTGATACAGGGCTACGGGGAGAGAGCGGGGCAGTGGGATTAGTTTGGGATTGATACAGGGCTATGGGGGAGAGTGGGGCAGTGGGATTAGTTTGGGATTGATGCAGGGCTATGGGGAGAGAGAGGGGCAGTGGGATTAGTTTGGGATTGATACAGGGCTATGGGGAGAGAGCGGGGCAGTGGGTTTAGTTTGAGGATTGATACAGGTTATGGGTAGAGAGCGGGGCAGTGGGATTAGTTTGGGATTGATACAGGGCAATGGAGAGAGAGCAGGGCAGTAGGATTAGTTTGAGGATTAATACAGGGCTATGGGGAGAGAGCAGGGCAGTAGGATTAGTTTGAGGATTAATACAGGGCTATGGGAAGAGACGGGGAGTGGGACTAGTTTGGGGATTGATACAGAGCTACGGGGAGAGAGCAGGGCAGTGGGATTAGTTTGGGATTGATGAAGGGCTATGGGGCAAGAGCGGGGCAGTGGGATTAGTTTGGGGATTGATATAGGGCTATGGGGAGAGAGCGGGGCAGTGGGTTTAGTTTGAGGATTGATACAGGGCTATGGGGAGAGAGTGGGGCAGTCGGATTAGTTTGGGAATTGATACGGGGCAGTGGGATTAGTTTGGGGATTGGTACAGGGCAGTGGGATTAGTTTGGGGATTGATACAGGACTATGGGGAGCGAGCGGGGCTGTGGGATTAGTTTGGGATTGAAACAGGGCTATGGGGAGAGAGCGGGGGCAGTGGGATTAGTTGTGGGATTGATACGGGGGCAGTGGGATTAGTTTGGGGATTGGTACAGGGCAGTGGGATTAGTTTGGGGATTGATACAGGACTATGGGGAGCGAGCGGGGCTGTGGGATTAGTTTGGGATTGATACAGGGCTATGGGGAGAGAGCGGGGGCAGTGGGATTAGTTGTGGGATTGATACAGGGCAGCGGGATTAGTTTGGGATTGATACAGGGCTATGAGGAGAGAGCAGGGGCAGTGGAAATAGTTTGTGGATTGATACAGGGCTACGGGGAGAGAGCAGGGCAGTGGGATTAGTTTGGGATTGATACTGGGCTATGGGGAGAGAGCGGGGCAGTGGGATTAGTTTGGGATTGGTACAGGGCTATGGGGAGCGAGCGGGGCAGTGGGATTAGTTTGGGATTGATACAGGGCTAACTGTGTTCCCTAACTGTACAGTGTGTGTCTCCAGCGTGTGGATAAGAATGCCAGCGCCTTCTGAAGGGCAGTTGGGGATTTGTAATTGACGTTTGCTTTGCCAGGAAAATCCACATCCCAAGAATTAAATTTTTTAAAAATGGAATAGCAGCAGACAAAGCAGATGAACTGGCAATAATGGGATCTTACTTTGCAGTGTATGGCCTCTGTTTTTTCTGGGTTTTGACACAAGCCTGTCATTGATCCCAGGCTGGTTGTGTTGTGGACAGAATGTGGGACATGTTGCTTACATCTTTGAGGTGCTGTGTGTTCTTGCTTTTCTCACTTGGCTGAGCCTGGGTTCTGCTTGGAGCATTGATGAATAAGCCCAGCACCAGGCTCTCTGTTACTTGTAGGCAGGCCTGCCCTCCCCTTGCTAGCGTGAAGGCAGAGGAGGAGTGCTAGGTCGCAGGAGACGGATGGTATGGTGTCTCAGCGATTAGTTGCAATGACAGTGTCTCAGCCCACTGTAGCTGCCCGGGATTGGCAGGCACTGCGTGTTCTCTGCAGCTCAGACCCAGTGTCACAAGAGGGCTGTGTGAACCCAGAGAGATGGCTGAGGTGTCTGTTTATAGGGTCAGGTATAGGCAGTCGCCCGGTGTAACCTGCAATAAGAAACTTTGTGTCCCATTCTGCCCTCACCCACCCACCCAAACACCCACCCAATCCCCACCCACCCCATCCTTCACACACTCATCTCCCTTTCCCTTGAGTCAGAGTGAGGTTTTGACACAGAAAGAGGCCATTCTATGATTCAGCCCATTGTGTCTGCGCCGGTCCAAAAAGAGAAAAAAAAACTGTCTGCACATCTATCGAACCACTTTCCATTCCCTCTTCTCACCCACCACTTCCCTTGTAATGAGATTGTAGTGTAGTGGTTACTGTAGTAATCCAGAGGCCTCATCGAATACTGTGGGAGCAGCAACGCAAATCCCACCACAGCAACTGAGACATAGAAAGAAACCTGGAATAAAACAGCTGATCTCAACGATGCTGGAATAAAGATGAGAACATCAGGGAGGCAGAGGTGGCCATTGATAGAAGCTTCAGGGATGTAGTTACTCCGAAGAACGAAGATAGATGGGTGACAGTGAGAGGGGCTGGGAGGAGGCAGTCAGTGCTGGAATTCCCCTGTGGTCGTTCCCCTCGGCAACAAGTAGAAGAAACATAGAAACATAGAAAAACTACAGCACAAAACAGGCCCTTCGGCCCCACAAGTTGTGCCGAACATATCCCTACCTTTTAGGCCTACCTATAACCCTCCATTCTATTAAGTCCCATGTACTACTCATCCAGGAGTCTCTTAAAAGACCCTATTGCGTTTGCCTTCACCACCACTGACAGCAGCCGATTCCACTCGCCCACCACCCACTGTGTGAAAAAGTATACTGCTTTGGATACTGTTGAGGGGGACGACCTACCAGTGGTAAGCCGCGGTGACCGGATTTCCAGCGCTGAGTCCGTCCCTGTGGCTCAGAAGGGAAGGGGGGAGAGCAGGAGAGCAATAGTTATTGGGGACTTGATAGAGGGATAGATAGGAGGTTCTGTGGCAGCGAAAGAGACTCACGGATGGTATGTTGCCTCCCAGATGCCAGGGTCCGTGACGTCTCGGACTGTGTTTTCAGGATCCTTAAGGGGAAGGGGGAACAGTCACAAGTCGTGGTACACATCGGTACCAACGACATAGGTAAGAGAAGAGACGGGGATTTAAAACAGGAATTTAGGGAGCGAGGGTGGAAGCTGAGAGCCAAGACAAACCATGTTGTCATCTCTGGTTTGTTGCCGGTGCCACGTGCTAGCGAGTTGAGGAACAGGGAGAGAGTGCAGATAAACACGTGGCTGCAGGGATGGTGTAGGAGGGAGGGTTTCAGATACGTAGATAATTGGAGCACATTCTGGGGAAGGTGGGACCTGTACAAACAGGACGGGTTGCACCTGAACCAGAGGGGCACCAATATCCTGGGAGGGAAATTTGCGACGGCTCTTCGGAGGGGTTTAAACAAATTTGTCAGGAGGATGGGAAAAACGAGCTGTAGTCCAGAAGCCAGTGTTGAGTGTAGTGGCGTACTGAGGAGGGTATCAAGGTCGCAGGAGTGTACCGGCAGACAGGAAGGTGGGTTGAAGTGTGTCTACTTCAATGCAAGGAGCATCTAGAATAAGGTAGGTGAACTTGGAGCGTGGATTGGTACTTGGGACTACGATGTTGTGGCCATTACGGAGACATGGTTAGAACAGGGACAGGAATGGTTGTTGGAAGTCCCGGGGTATAGATGTTTCAGTAGGAGTAGGGAGGGTGGTAAAAGAGGTGGAGCATTGTTAATCAAGGATAGTTTAACGGCTGCAGAAAGGCAGTTTGAGGGGGATCTGCCTACTGAGGTAATATGGGCTGAAGTTAGAAATAGGAAAGGAGCGGTCACGTTGTTAGGAGTTTACTATAGGCCCCCAAATAGTAATAGAGATGTGGAGGAAGAAATTGCAAAGCAGATTATGGACAGGTGTGGGGGTCACAGGGTAGTTCTCATGGGTGACTTTAACTTTCCAAATATTGATTGGAACCTTTATATGTCGAATAGTTCGGATGGGGCAGTTTTTGTACAGTGTGTGCAGGAGGGTTTCCTGACACAATATGTGGATAGGCCGACAAGAGGTGAGGCCACATTGGATTTGGTACTGGGAAATGAACCGGGCCAAGTGTTAGATTTGTTTGTGGGAGAGCACTTTGGAGATAGTGACCACAATTCGGTGTCTTTCATTATTGCAATGGAGAGGGATAGGGCCGTACGGCAGGGCAAGGTTTATAATTGGGAGAGAGGTAATTATGATGCGATTAGGCAAGAATTAGGGAGCATAAGATGGGAACATAAACTGTCAGGGAAAGGCACAAATGAAAAGTGGAGCTTGTTTAAGGAACAAATACTGCGTGTCCTTGATAGGTATGTCCCTGTCAGGCAGGGAGGAAATGGCCGAGTGAGGGAACCATGGTTCACAAAAGAGGTGGAATGTCTTGTCAAGAGGAAGAAGGAAGCATATGTAAGGATGAGAAAACAAGGTTCAGTTGGGTCGCTTGAGGGTTACAAGGTAGCAAGGAATGAGCTAAAAAAAGGGCTTAGGAGAGCTTGGAGGGGGCATGAGAAGTCCTTGGCGGGTCAGATCAAGGAAAACCCCAAGGCTTTTTACTCTTATGTGAGAAATAAAACAATGAGCAGGGTGAGGTTAGGGCCGGTCAAGGACAGTGGTGGGAATTTGTGCATGGAGTCAGAAGAGATAGGAGAGGCGATGAATGAATACTTTTCTTCAGTGTTCACCAAGGAGAGGGGCCATGTTTTTGAGGATGAGTGTGATACAGGCTGATAGGCTGGAAGAGGTAGATGTTCTGAGGGAAGATGTATTAGCAATTTTGAAAAACCTGAGGGTCGATAAGTCCCCTGGGCCAGATGGGATATATCCTAGGATTCTTTGGGAAGCAAGGGATGAGATTGCAGAGCCTTTGGCTTTGATCTTTGGGTCCTCACTGTCCACGGGGATAGTGCCAGAGGACTGGAGAGTGGCGAATGTTGTTCCTCTGTTCAAGAAAGGAAATAGGAATGACCCTGGTAATTATAGGCCGATTAGTCTTACTTCGGTGGTTGGTAAGTTAATGGAAAAGGTCCTGAGGGATAGGATTTATGACCATTTAGAAAGATGCAGCTTAATCCGGGATAGTCAACACGGATTCGTGAAGGGTAAGTCTTGCCTCACAAATTTGATTGAATTCTTTGAGGAGGTAACTAAGTGTGTAGATGAAGGTAGAGCAGTTGATGTCGTATACATGGATTTTAGTAAGGCGTTTGATAAGATTCCCCATGGCAGGCTCATGAAGAAAGTAAGGAGGTGTGGGATAGAGGGAAATTTGGCCGATTGGATAAGTAACTGGCTATCTCATAGAAGACAGAGGGTGGTGGTGGATGGAAAATTTTCGGACTGGAGACCAGTCACCAGCGGTGTACCACAGGGATCGGTGCTTGGTCCTCTGCTATTTGTGATTTTTATCAATGACTTAGAGGAGGGGGCTGAAGAGTGGATCAATAAATTTGCTGATGACACCAAGATTGGTGGCGTAGTGGATGAGGTGGAGGGCTGTTGTAGGCTGCCAAGAGACATTGATAGGATGCAGAGCTGGGCCGCAGATGGAGTTTAACCCTGATAAGTGTGAGGTGCTTCATTTTGGTAGGACAAATTTGAATGCTGAATGCAGGGTCAACGGCAGGGTTCTGAGGAATGTGGAGGAACAGAGAGATCTTGGGGTTCATATCCACAGATCTCTGAAGGTTGCCACTCAAGTGGATAGAGCCGTGAAGAAGGCCTATCGTGTGTTAGTGTTTATTAACAGGGGGTTTGAGTTTAAGAGCCGTGGGGTTATGCTGCAACTGTACAGGACCTTGGTGAGACCACATTTGGAATATTGTGTGCAGTTCTGGTCACCTCACTATAAGAAGGATGTGGAAGCATTGGAAAGAGTGCAGAGGAGATTTACCAGGATGCTGCCTGGTTTGGAGGGTAGGTCTTATGAGGAAAGGTTGAGGGAGCTAGGGCTGTTCTCTCTGGAGCGGAGGAGGTTGAGAGGCAACTTAATAGTGGTTTATAAGATGATGAGGGGGATAGATAGAGTGGACGTTCAGAGACTATTTCCTCGGGTGGATGTAGCTGTTACTAGGGGGCATAACTATAAGGTTCATGGAGGGAGATATAGGAAGGATGTCCGAGGTAGGTTCTTTACGCAGAGAGTGGTTGGGGTGTGGAATGGACTGCCTGCTGTGATAGTGGAGTCGGGCACTTTAGGAACTTTCAAGCGGTCATTGGATAGGCACATGGAGCACACCAGAATGATAGGGAGTGGGATAGCTTGATCTTGGTTTCGGACTAAGCTCGGCACACCATCGAGGGCCGACGGGCCTGTTCTGTGCTGTATTGTTCTATGTTCTATAAGAACTAGGAGCAGGAGTAGGCCATCTGGTCCCTCGAGCCTGCTCCGCCATTCAATAAGATCATGGCTGATCTTTTTGTGGACTCAGCTCCACTGACCCACCCGCTCACCATAACCCTTAATTCTTTTACTGTTCAAACCTTTATCTATCCTTCCCTTAAAAACATTCAATGAGGTAGCCTCAACTGCTTCACTGGGCAGGGAATTCCACAGATTCACAACCCTTTGTGTGAAGAAGTTCCTCCTTAACTCAGTCCTAAATCTGCTTCCCCTTATTTTGAGGCCATGCCCCCTAGTTCTAGTTTCACCCGCCAGTGGAAACAACTTCCCTGCTTCTATCTTATCTATTCCCTTCACAATCTTATATGTTTCTATAAGATCTCCCCTCATTCTTCTGAATTCCAATGAATATAGCCCCACTCTACTCAGTCTCTCCTCATGAGCCAACATTCTCAACTCCGGAATCAACCTAGTGAATCTCCTTTGTACCCCCTCCAGTGCCAGTATATCCTTTCTCAAGTAAGGAGACCAAAACTGTACACAGTACTCCAGGTGTGGCCTCATCAGCACCTTATACAGCTGCAACATAACCTCGCTGTTTTTAAACTCCATCCCTCTAGCAATGAAGGACAAAATTCCATTTGCCTTCTTAATTACCCGCTGCACCTGCAAACCAACTCCTTGAGATTATTGCACAAGGACACCCAGGTCCCTCTGCACAACAGCATGCTGCAATTTTTTACCAATTAAATAATAGTCCATTTTGTTGTTATTCCAACCAAAATGGATGACCTCACATTTACCAACATTGTACTCCATCTGCCAGACACTCACCCACTCACTTAGACTATCGATATCCCTTTGCAGACTTTCAGCGTCTTCTGCACACTTTGCTCTTCCACCCATCTTAGTGTCATCTGTGAATTTTGACACACTACACTTGGTCCCCAACTCCAAATCATCTATGTAAATCGTAAACAATTGTGGTCCCAACACTGATCCCTGAGGCACACCACTAGTCACTGATCGCCAACCAGAAAAACACCCATTTACCCCCACTCTTTGTTTTCTGTTAGTTAACCAATCCTCTATCCATGCTAATACATTACCCGTAACACTGCACCTTTATCTTATGTAGCAGTCTTTGGTGCGGCACCTTGTCAAATGCCTTCTGGAAATCCAGATACACCACATCCACAGGTTCCCCATTGTCCACTGCACATGTAATGTTCTCAAAGAATTCCACCAAATTAGTCAAACATGACCTTCCCTTCATGAACCCATGCTGCGTCTTACCAATGGGACAATTTATATCCAGATGTCTCGCGATTTGTTCCTTGATGATAGATTCAAGCATTTTCCCCAGTACAGAAGTTAAGCTAACCGGCCTATAGTTACCTGCCTTTTGTCTACCTCCAGGAGCTGGAGTAGGCAACTCGGCCCCTTGCGTCTCCTCCTCTATTCAATAAGATCATGGCTGATCTGATTGTGGTCTTCATTCCACTTTCCCGCCTGCCTCCCCATAACCTTTGACTCCTTGTAAATTAAAAACCAGCCAAACAATAAACCTTCCAGAGCAGGCTTGTTCAAAACCTGGCCCGGGGGCCACGGAGTGAGTGTGAGAGGCAGAGAGTGTGAGAGGCTGAGTGAGTGAGTGAGAGGCTGAGTGAGTGAGTGAGAGGCTGAGTGAGTGAGAGGCTGAGTGTCACACCAACCCTCGCACACTCACCCTCGCACTCACCGTCGCACACACACCCTCGCGCACACCAACCCTCGCATGCTCACTCTCATACACTGACCCTCCCACTGACCTGCCGTGTACACTCAGCCTCGCACTAACCTGCTGCGTACACTGACCCTCGCACTGACCTGCCGTGTACACTCAGCCTCGCACTAACCTGCCGTGTACACTCAGCCTCGCACTAACCTGCCGCGTACACTGACCCTCGCACTAACCAGCCGCGTACACTGACCCTCGCACTGACCTGCCACGTACACTGACTCTCGCACTAACCAGCCGCGTACACTGACCCTCGCATTAACCTGCCGCGTACACTGACCCTCGCACTAACCTGCCGCGTACACTGACCCTCGCACTAACCTGCCACGTACACTGACTCTCGCACTGACCTGCCACGTACACTGACTCTCGCACTAACCAGCCGCGTACACTGACCCTCGCATTAACCTGCCGCGTACACTGACCCTCGCACTAACCTGCCGCGTACACTGACCCTCGCACTAACCTGCCGCGTACACTGACTCTCGCACTAACCTGCCACGTACACTGACTCTCGCACTAACCTGCTGCGTACACTGACCCTCGCACTAACCTGCCACGTACACTGACTCTCGCACTAACCTGCCACGTACACTGACTCTCGCACTAACCTGCCACGTACACTGACTCTCGCACTAACCTGCCACGTACACTGACTCTCGCACTAACCTGCTGCGTACACTGACTCTCGCACTAACCTGCCGCGTACACTGACCCTCGCACTAACCTGCCGCGTACACTGACCCTCGCACTAACCTGCCACGTACACTGACCCTCGCACTAACCAGCCGCGTACACTGACCCTCGCATTAACCTGCCACGTACACTGACTCTCGCACTAACCTGCTGCGTGCACTGACTCTCGCACTAACCTGCCACGTACACTGACTCTCGCACTAACCTGCTGCGTGCACTGACTCTCGCACTAACCTGCCGCGTACACTGACTCTCGCACTAACCTGCTGCGTACACTGACTCTCGCACTAACCTGCTGCGTGCACTGACTCTCGCACTAACCTGCCGCGTACACTGACCCTCGCACTAACCTGCCGCGTACACTGACTCTCGCACTAACCTGCTGCGTACACTGACCCTCGCACTAACCTGCCGCGTACACTGACCCTCGCACTAACCTGCCGCGTACACTGACTCTCGCACTAACCTGCCGCGTACACTGACTCTCGCACTAACCTGCTGCGTACACTGACCCTCGCACTAACCTGCTGCGTACACTGACTCTCGCACTAACCTGCCGCGTACACTGACCCTCGCACTAACCTGCCGCGTACACTGACTCTCGCACTAACCTGCCGCGTACACTGACTCTCGCACTAACCTGCTGCGTACACTGACTCTCGCACTAACCTGCCGCGTACACTGACCCTCGCACTAACCTGCCACGTACACTGACCCTCGCACTAACCTGCCGCGTACACTGACCCTCGCACTAACCTGCCACGTACACTGACCCTCGCACTAACCTGCCGCGTACACTGACCCTCGCACTATCCTGTCGTGTACACTATCTTGCCGTGTACACTGACCTGCCGTGTACACTGACCTGCCGTGGACACTATCCTGCCGTGTACACTGACCTGCCGTGTACACTATCCTGCCGTGTACACCGACTCTCTCACACCCTGGCTGTTACTTTATGTTTGTTCAGCAATTGATTTTTCCGTTTAGCTCCAGTGTTTATTTTGCTGAACCTTATCTTTTTTTCCTCTTCGGCCCATTGAGTGTGTAAAATATGTGAATGTGGCACCCTGGGTGGAAAGGTTGGCCAAACCTGTTCTAGATTGTCATAAAAGCCCACCTGGCCCTTTAGGGAAGGAAATCTGCCATCCTTTCCTGGTCTGGCCTCCACGTGACTCCGGAGCCACAGCAATGTAGCTGACTGATATGCGCCCTCTGCAATGGCCTAGCCAGTGAGGCTCAGATCCCGGTCCAGTTATTGGATGAAGGATCAGACCTCACCAACTCCCTGTTTGCCAGGTCTGTGCAACTGCAAAATGTCACTAAGACTCCTGAAGTCGGTCTGGCCACAGCCACACATCCTGTGCTTGGGGACGGAGTGAGGTTAGGAGTTTGACCTCCCTCCCTCTCTCTGTCTCAGTGCGGATGGTGGCTCAGGGCAGAGGGGAGATGTACCCTGTGGTCCCGGGAGCGATGGCGCGGAGTAAACGAATCGATTAACAATCTCAATCTTTTCTTGCAGCCGCATCCTGTCACCATGGAGACAGCCTAGGCCTGAGCCCAGAGGATGCTGGGAGCAGCAAGAGCTCAGCGAGCATGGACTGGGTGGAGGGGCAAATCCAGACTGGATCGGGAGCAGAGAAAGCGGGCTCCCTCGATCGAGTGGACCAGTTGCTTCCGCTCTCTCCTGTAGGGGCAGCTCGTCTATGATGAGACCCCAGAGATAGGGACAGACTGACTGGAGCGCTCATGTCTAAAACCTCCCAGGAGCATCAGTACCAGACTCTGAGGCTCGTAAGGGATCTCGTTATAAAATGAGCAACTGTGACAAGGGCAACAATGCCAATTTCCTATTTCCCATCAATTTGCAGTGATTCCCCAGCACTTGGACTCTGACTGCACTGTGCAGGGGAGAATGAGGGTGACTGAAGAGGAATCCATCCTCAGCGGAAACTATAGCAACCGAGGCTTAAACATCGGACCAATGGCGCCAACTGTGCTCATTTCCAAGACAATAGTGGAGGATGTTACCCTGATCGGTGGGTATGAAGAAAGGAGCGAGTCTCTCAGGATGTCCTGTGATTTATAAAATATGGTATGTGTTGTGTAAAACTGCAGCTAAGATTTGGATGGAGCCCTGAATCAATCGCAAGAATCTGGCCTCCTCCCTGCCTCACTCACCTCCCCGAGTGTGACCCTCAGTACTGCACGGTGTGTTACATATTAACAAGAGTATTACGCCCAGTAACACACAATGTACCATAGATATTCAAATTAGCGACACTTGATATGTTATATGTAATATATACAAGATTGGAAATTATATATCAGGACGATATACATCAAGATTTGGTAAGAATCTTGATGGTGCGCAATTGGTCTCCGTGTTGAGTGTTCATTAGACAAGACAAAAGGAGAACCCATCACACGAGTTTTATACCCAGTAGCACAGTGTGTTATAGATAGTGTTATACCGAGTAATACACAGTTTATATAATATATACAGTGTTATACCGAGTAATACACAGTTTATTATATAATTTATAATGTGCCATGCCTTCTCTTGTCCTTAATGCGTTAACATTTCTTCGCAGTCGTCCTTCATTGAAAGTGTGTTGTCTCGGTTTAGAAGTTTCCCCACTTACCTATCGTGTTTCAATGTGACGGCAGTAAGTTGTGCTCCAATCCAAAGTGGTATTGTTGTGTTTATGTGTGCTGTGGTCCCGATCACATCGTGTATTACACACATCTCTCGCAAAGTGCTTTCTGAAAAAAACACACACACCATTATTTCCTCACAGTGACATTTCTAACATCCCAAATAAGGTTTTAAACAAAAATTTTAAATGCAAATATTCAGATATTTCACAACCATGTGATAAAATGTATCAATTAAATTGTCTTAATGCTTTCATTAAAATTTTTACTGCGCACTCTCTGCATTCCCACCTCACCATTTGTTTCCTTCAAAGGCTCTTTGAATGTCGACCAAGCATTCTGACAGTGGGAGCGATGGAGGGACTGTGAGAGGCGGTGATGAGGTTGAGTGTGTGTTGTCAAGACACATGTTGAAAACTAACCCTGAGCTTTTAGGTAATGTCACTGAGAGGGAGCTTGTTGTTGAACAATGGAAGGGTGTAAGGGCTGATCTTTGGGGGACAGCTGAGGTACCAGTGTGGGAGCAGAAAGAGAAACCATTACAGGTTATTCACTGGCTACCATTAGATAAGAGTGGAAATCGGTGAGAGCTGTCCCACTCAAATGGACATCAGTGGAGAGGAGGTAGGTGCTGGTCCAATCATGTCAAAGGTTGCGGGGTAGGTCAGAGGGTTGCTTTCACATTGGCTGCCGTTTATGGATTTGCTAAGATACAGAGGCAGAGGAAGAAAGCTGATTGGAGAGATTCAGACATGAAGTTCTGGGAAAAATGACTGAGGATTTTGGAGGGACAACAGGATAAATTACTTTGGAGAGGAAAGGGAGATTTGAAATGGAAAGTTTGCAAGGCTGGTTAGTTTATGGGTGGGATTATGAGAGTGATTATGAACAGATTGATTCAGCAAAGGAGGACCAAGGGATTGAATAAGAAGGAGGGAAATAGAGGCGGAGAGTAACCTTGTGTCAAACATAAAAACTGACTGGAAACGTTTCTGTAGATATGTGAAGAAAAAAATAGATTGGTGAAGACAAATGTAGGTCCCTGATCGTCAGAAACAGGAGAACAAAGAAATGGCTGACAAACTGAGGACACCTTTTGGTTCCTTCTTCACAAAGGAGGACACAAAGAACACACCAGAAATGTGGGGGAACACAGGGTTTCATGAGAGGGAGGAACTAAATGAAATCAGTATTGGTAGAGAAATTGTTATAGAATCATACAGTGCAGAAGAGGTCCTTCAGCCCATTGAGTCTGCACCAACACAGTAAAAACACCTGAACCCCCAGCTAATCCCATCTGCCAGCAGTTGGCCCATAGCCCTGAATGTTACGATGTGCCAAGTGCTCATCCAGATACTTTTTAAAGGATGTGAGGCATCCCGCCTCCGCCACCCTCCCAGGCAGCGCATTCCAGACCCTCACCACCCTCTGGGTAAAGAATGTTTTCCTCGCATCCCCCCAAACCTCCTGCCTCTCACCTTGATCCTATGTCCCCTCACGACTGACCCTTCAACTAAGGGAGAACAGCTGCTCCTTATCCACTCTGTCCACATCCCTCGTCATCTTGTGCACCTCGATCAGGTCGCCCCTGGTGTTGGGCATTGGGATTGAAGGCTGATAAATGTCTAGGGTTTGATAATCTACCTCTCAGAGTACTGAAGGAAGTGGTGCTGGAAATAATCGATGAATTGGTGGCCATTTGACGTGATTCTATAGATTCTGGACCAGTTCTTCCGGATTGGGGGGGTAGCAAATGGAACCCCACTATTTAAAAAGGGAGTGAGTGTGAAAACGCGGAACTACAGACCAGTCAGCCTGGCATCAGTAATAGGGAAAATTCTCAAATCCATTATCAAAGATTTAAAGCAGAACACTTGGAAAACAGAATCAGACAGAGTCAGAGTGGAGAAACATGCTTGACAAATCTACTGGAATTCTTTGTGGATGTAACTAGTAGAGTTGATGAGGGGAAGCCAGTGGATGTGGTTAAGATGGACTTTCAGAAAGTTTTTGACAAAGTCATACATAAGAGCTCAGTGTGTAAAATTCAAACTCAGGGGGTTGAGGGAAGTGTATTGAGATGGAGAGAAAACTGATTGGCAGACAGGAAACTAAGAAAAAGAATAAATGGGTCTTTTTCCAAATGTCAGGCAGTGACTAGTGGGATACCGCAGGGATCAGTGCTCAGACCCCAGCTATTCACAATGTCTATCAATGACTTACATGAAGGAACTGAATGTATTATGTCCAAATTTGCAGATAATACAAGGTTGGATGGGAGGGTGAGCTGTGAGGAGGATGCAGAGATGCTTCAGTGTGATTTGGACAGGCTGAGTGAGTGGGCAAATGCATGGCAGATGCAGTATAATGTGGATAAGTGTGAAGTTATCCACTTTAGTAGCAAAAGCAGAAAGACAGATTATTATCTGAATGGCGATAAATTAGAAGAGGGGAATGTGCAACGAGACCTGGGCCTCGTAGACCAGTCGCTGAAGGTAAGCATGCAGATGCAATACGCAGTAAAGGAGGCAAAAGGTATGTTGGCCTTCATAGCGAGAGGATTCGAGTACAGGAGCAGGGATGTCTTGCTGCAATTATGATGTGGAGATGCCGGCGTTGGACTGGGGTAAACACAGTAAGAGTTTTAACAACACGAGGTTAAAGTCCAACAGGTTTATTTGGTAGCAAATGCCATTAGCTATCGGAGCGCTGCACCTTCATCAGATGGAGTGGACATCTGCTCTCAAACAGGGCATACAGAGACACAAAATCAACTTACAGAATACTGATTAGAATACGAATCTCCACAGCCAACCAGGTCTTAAAGATACAGACAATGTGGGTGGAGGGAGCATTAAGCACAGGTTAAAGAGATGTGTATTGTCTCCAGACAGGACAGCCAGTGAGATTCTGCAAGTCCAGGAGGCAAGTTGTGGGGGTTACCGGTAGTGTGACATAAACCCAAGATCCCGGTTTAGGCCGTCCTCACGTGTGCGGAACTTGGCTATCAGTTTCTGCTCAGCGACTCTGCGCTGTCGTGTGTCGTGAAGGCCGCCTTGGAGAACGCTTATCCGAAGATCAGAGGCTGAATGCCCATGACCGCTGAAGTGCTCCCCCACAGGAAGAGAACAGTCTTGCCTGGTGATTGTCGAGCGGTGTTCATTCATCCGTTGTCGTAGCGTCTGCATGGTCTCCCCAATGTACCATGCCTCGGGACATCCTTTCCTGCAGCGTATCAGGTAGACAACGTTGGCCGAGTTGCAAGAGTATGTACCGTGTACCTGGTGGATGGTGTTCTCACGAGAGATGATGGCATCCGTGTCGATGATCCGGCACGTCTTGCAGAGGTTGCTGTGGCAGGGTTGTGTGGTGTCGTGCTCACTGTTCTCCTGAAGGCTGGGTAGTTTGCTGCGGACAATGGTCTGTTTGAGGTTGTGCGGTTGTTTGAAGGCAAGAAGTGGGGGTGTGGGGATGGCCTTGGCGAGATGTTCGTCTTCATCAATGACATGTTGAAGGCTCCAGAGGAGATTCCGTAGCTTCTCCGCTCCGGGGAAGTACTGGACGACGAAGGGTACTCTGTCCACTGTGTCCCGTGTTTGTCTTCTGAGGAGGTCGGTGCGGTTTTTCGCTGTGGCGCGTCGGAACTGTCGATCGATGAGTCGAGCGCCATATCCTGTTCTTATGAGGGCATCTTTCACCATCTGGAGATGTCTGTTGTGATCCTCCTCATCCGAGCAGATCCTGTGTGTACGGAGGGCTTGTCCATAGGGGATGGCTTCTTTAACGTGTTTAGGGTGGAAGCTGGAGAAGTGGAGCATCGTGAGGTTATCCGTTAAACTTTTCTCCTTTCACCCTTAACCCATGCCCTCTGGTTTTTTTCTCCCCTAGCCTCAGTGGAAAAAGCCTGCTTGCATTCACTCTATCTATACCCATCAAAATCTTATACACCTCTATCAAATCTCTCCTCAATCTTCTACGCTCCAGGGAATAAAGTCCCAACCTATTCAATCTCTCTTTGTAACTCACCTTCTCAAGTCCCGGCAACATCCTTATGAACCTTCTCTGCACTCTTTCAATCTTATTTACATCCTTCCTGTAACTAGGTGACCAAAACTGTACACAATACTCCAAATTCGGCCTCACCAATGCCTTATATAACCTTAACATAACACTCCAACTTTTATACTCGATACTCCGATTTATAAAGGCCAATGTACCAAAGGCACTCTTTACGACCCTATCCACCTGTGACGTCACTTTTAGGGAATTCTGTACCTGTATTCCCAGATTCCTCTGTTCAACTGCACTCTTCAGAGTCCTACCATTTACCCTGTATGTTCTACTTTGGTTTGTCCTTCCAATGTGCAATATCTCACACTTGTCTGCGTTAAATTCCATTTAAGAAGTTTAACAACACCAGGTTAAAGTCCAACAGGTTTATTTGGTAGCAAAAGTCACACAAGCTTTCGGAGCTCCAAGCCCCTTCTTCAGGTGAGTGGGAATTCTGTTCACAAACAGGGCATATAAAGACACAGACTCAATTTACATGAATAATGGTTGGAATGCGAATACTTACAGCTAATCAAGTCTTTAAGAAACAAAACAACGTGAGTGGAGAGAGCATCAAGACAGGCTAAAAAGATGTGTATTGTCTCCAGACAAGACAGCCAGTGAAACTCTGCAGGTCCAGGCAACTGTGGGGGTTACAAATAATGTGACATGAACCCAATATCCCGGTTGAGGCCGTCCTCGTGTGTGCGGAACTTGGCTATCAGTTTCTGCTCAGCGACTCTGCGCCGTCGTGTGTCGTGAAGGCCGCCTTGGAGAACACTTACCCGAATATCAGAGGCCGAATGCCCGTGACCGCTGAAGTGCTCCCCAACAGGAAGAGAACGGTCTTGCCTGGTGATTGTCGAGCGGTGTTCATTCATCCGTTGCCGCAGCGTCTGCATGGTCTCCCCAATGTACCATGCCTCGGGACATCCTTTCCTGCAGCGTATCAGGTAGACAACGTTGGCCGAGTTGCAAGAGTATGTACCGTGTACCTGGTGGATGGTGTTCTCACGTGAGATGATGGCATCTGTGTCGATGATCCGGCACGTCTTGCAGAGGTTGCTGCGCCAGGGTTGTGTGGTGTCGTGGTCACTGTTCTCCTGAAGGCTGGGTAGTTTGCTGCGGACAATGGTCTGTTTGAGGTTGTGCGGTTGTTTGAAGACAAGAAGTGGGGGTGTGGGGATGGCCTTGGCGAGATGTTCGTCTTCATCAATGACATGTTGAAGGCTCCGGAGGAGATTCCGTAGCTTCTCCGCTCCGGGGAAGTACTGGACGACGAAGGGTACTCTGTCCACCGTGTCCCGTGTTTGTCTTCTGAGGAGGTTGGTGCGGTTCTTCGCTGTGGCGCGTTGGAACTGTCGATCAATGAGTCGAGCGCCATATCCTGTTCTTATGAGGGTTTCTTTCAGCGTCTGGAGGTGTCTGTTGCGATCCTCCTCATCCGAGCAGATCCTGTGTATACGGAGGACTTGTCCGTAGGGGATGGCTTCTTTAACATGTTTAGGGTGGAAGCTGGAGAAGTGGAGCATCGTGAGGTTATCCGTGGGCTTGCGGTACAGTGAAGTGCTGAGGTGACCGTCCTTGATGGAGATGCGTGTGTCCAAGAATGCAACCGATTCCGGAGAGTAGTCCATGGTGAGTCTGATGGTGGGATGGAACTTGTTGATGTCATCATAGAGTTGTTTCAGTGATTGTTCACCATGAGTCCAAAGGAAGAAAATGTCATCGATGTATCTACTGTATAGCATCGGTTGAAGGTCCCGTGCGGTGAAGAAGGCTTGTTCGAACCTGTGCATGAAGATGTTGGCATATTGAGGTGCGAATTTGGTCCCCATGGCTATTCCATGTGTCTGGATGAAGAACTGGTTGTTGAAGGTGAAGATATTGTGGTCCAGGATGAAGCGGATGAGTGGTATAATTGCATCTGGAAACTGGCAGTTGTCGGCGTTGAGTACTGAGGCCGTTGCAGTAATGCCATCGTCATGGGGGATGCTGGTGTAGAGTGCCGAGACATCCATTGTGACGAGGAGTGCTCCTGGTTCAACTGCTCCATGTGTGCTGAGTTTCTGTAGGAAGTCCGTCGTGTCGCGACAAAAGCTGGGGGTTCTTTGTACAATGGGTTTCAGGATGCCCTCGACATAGCCGGAGAGGTTCTCGCACAGAGTCCTTTTGCCCGATACAATGGGACGGCCGGGTGTGTTTGCCTTGTGTATCTTCGGGAGGCAGTAGAGATCTCCAACACGGGGAGTACGTGGGATGAGAGCACGGAGGGTGCTCTGAAGGTCCGGATCAAAGGTCTTGATCAGAGTGCTGAGTTGACGGGTGTGTTCTTTGGTCGGACCTGCAGGTAACTGTCTGTAGTGTTCCTCGTTGTTTAGTTGTCGGTACACTTCTTTGCAGTAATCCGTTCTGTTCAATATGACGATGGCCCCTCCTTTGTCTGCTGGTTTGATGACAATGTTGCGGTTGGTCTTGAGAGCGTGGATGGCGTTGCGTTGTGCTTGGGTGATGTTCGGTGCTGTCTTGTGAGTGCGGCTGATGAATTTGGTGTTGACGCACCTCCTGACGGCTTGGGCATACATGTTAAGTCAAGGGCAGCAGCCTTCCGGAGGAGTCCAATTCGACTCTTTCCTCTTCGGATGCACTGCGGATCTCTCTGTCAGCTGTTCCGGTTCATTGGCTGTCTCATTGTGTTCGCTGTTGGCCTCTTGGGGTTTGTGGAAGAACTCCCTCAGCCTCATTCGCCTGATGAATCCCTCTGTGTCTGCTGCGAGACTGATGGGGTCTATTTTGGTGGTGGGGCAAAAATTGAGCCCTCGGCTGAGAACTTCGATTTCATCTGGCTGAAGTGTGTAGTCGGACAAGTTGACAATGGACTTCCCTGCATTTGCCATTTTTCGGCCCATTTTTCCAGTTGGTCCAAATCCCTCTGCAAGCTTTGAAAACCTTCCTCACTGTCCACTACACCTCCAATCTTTGTATCATCAGCAAACTTGCTGATCCAATTTACCACATTATCATCCAGATCATTGATATAGATGACAAACAACAATGGACCCAACACCGATCCCTGCGGCACACCACTAGTCACAGACCTCCACTCAGAGAAGCAATCCTCCACAACCACTCTCTGGCTTCTTCCAATGAGCCAGTGTCTTATCCAATTTACTACCTCCCCATGTATACCCAGCGACTGAACCTTCCTAACTAACCTCCCATGAGGGACCTTGTCAAAGGCCTTGCTGAAATCCAGGTAGACAACATCCACCGCCTTCCCTTCATCCACTTTCCTGGTAACCTCCTCGAAAAACTCTAATAGATTGGTCAAACATGACCTACCACGCACAAAGCCATGTTGACTCTCCCTAATAAGTCCCCAGTGAGAGTCAGCACCTTCAGGAGAGGAGGGGGACCCTGTACTCCAGTGAGAGTCAGCACCTTCAGGAGAGGAGGGGACCTGTACCCCAGTGAGAGTCAGCACCTTTAGGAGAGGAGGGGGACCCTGTACCCGAGTGAGAGTCAGCACCTTCAGGAGAGGAGGGAGACCCTGTACCCCAGTGAGAGTCAGCACCTTCAGGAGAGGAGGGACCCTGTACCCCAGTGAGAGTCAGCACCTTCAGGAGAGGGGACCCTGTACCCGAGTGAGAGTCAGCACCTTCAGGAGAGGGGACCCTGTACCCCAGTGAGAGTCAGCACCTTTGGGAGGTACATTGTTGAAAAAAATAGAAAATGTTGGACAAATGCAACAAAATCTGGACAGTATCGAGGATTGGGCGGACAAGTGACAAATAACATATCCACCACACAAGTGCCAGGCAATGACCATCTCAAACAAGAATCTAACCAGAACCCCTAGATATTCAATGACATCACCTTCACTAAATCCCCCACTATTAAAACTGTGAAAGTTGCCATTGACCAGAAACGGAACTGGGCTCGCCATATACCAACTGTGGCTCCCAGAGCAGGTCAGAGGCTAGGAATATTGCAGCGAGTAACTCACCTCCTGACTCCCCAAAGCCAATCCACCATCTGCAAGATACAAGTCAGGAGTGTGATGGAATACTCCCCACTTGCCTGGATGGGTGCAGCTCCAACAACACTCAAGAAACTCGACACCATCCAGGACAAAGCAGCCCCGCTTAATTGATACCTCATCTACAAAGATTCATTCTGTCTACCACCGATGCACAATGGCAGCCGTGTGTACCCTCTACAAGATGCATTGCAGGATCTCACCAAGGCTCCTTTCCCATGACCACTACCACCTAGAAGGACAAGGCCAGCAGATACCTGGGAACCGCACCACCAAGAAGTTCCTCTCCAAGTGATTCACCATCCTGACTTGGAAATGTATCGGCTGTTCCTTCACTGTCGCTGGGTCAAAACCCGGAATCTCTCTCCCTAACAGCACTGTGGGTGTACCTGCACCACATGGACTGCAGCGGTTCAAGATGGCGGCTCACCGCCACCTTCTCAAGGGGCAACTAGGGATGGGCAATAAATGCTGGCCCAGCCAGCGACACCCACGTCCTGTGAATGAATAAATAAACATTCTCAGTTGGTCTGCCAGTGTCTGGAGGGTAACTGAGTTAACATTTCACACTGATCACCATTCATCAGAACTCTTCCTGTTTCAGATTTATACCATCTGTGGTATTTTGTTTTTGTATTACTGTACATTGTGAGTTGTGTCGAACAATGTCCTTGTATTCAGAGAGTTAATATTCTCTGAATAATTCTCCGCACAGAAACCGCTTCATGAGGGATTAAGACTGAGTGACTAATTCTCCTCGCTGCTGAGCTGAGCAGCAGACCTAACAAATCGCATCATTTATTGTCTCAAATGCATCAGTGCTTCCGAGGGATGAAAGACTCAATCGTAGGTTGGCTGCGGATTGTGAGTGAAAGGCTTGTCATGTTTAGCAGGGAGATGTACAGTCACTAGCAGAGACACAAGGCCATCGTACTGCCTCTCATCACTCATTTCCAGGCCAGTGTACTCCCAACACACACACTCTTAAAGGGAAATTGGATTTGATTGAAAAACATTGTTAACCTTTGCAACATGGGTCAGGCCTTCAGAATAAATTAGTCCTGAAGCACTAGGGCCAAGTCCCAAAAACTACCCAGAGCACAGGCTGGCTGGCAAACCCTAGTTCTGACTCTCATTGAGGTACAGGATCCCCATCTCTCCTGAAGGTATTGACTCTCACTGGGGTACAGGGTCCCCCTCCTCTCCTGAAGGTATTGACTCTCACTGGGGTACAGGGTCCCCCTCCTCTCCTGAAGGTGCTGACTCTCACTGGGGTACAGGGTCCCCCTCTTCTCCTAAAGGTGCTGACTCTCACTGGGGTACAGGGTCCCCCTCCTCTCCTGAAGGTGCTGACTCTCACTGGGGTACAGGGTCCCCCTCCTCTCCTGAAGGTGCTGACTCTCACTGGGGTACAGGGTCCCCCTCCTCTCCTGAAGGTGCTGACTCTCACTGGGGTACAGGGTCCCCTCCTCTCCTGAAGGTGCTGACTCTCACTGGGGTACAGGGTCCCCTCCTCTCCTGAAGGTGCTGACTCTCACTGGGGTACAGGGTCCCCCTCCTCTCCTGAAGGTGCTGACTCTCACTGGGGTACAGGGTCCCCTCCTCTCCTGAAGGTGCTGACTCTCACTGGGGTACAGGGTCCCCTCCTCTCCTGAAGGTGTTGACTCTCACTGGGGTACAGGGTCCCCTCCTCTCCTGAAGGTGCTGACTCTCACTGGGGTACTTCCCAATGTAGTTGTCCTTGGGTCTGGAGATGGCACGTGGGGTTCACACTGAATTCAATCCTGGCAGATCTGGAACAAGAATGTTTTGGGCTGGGGCCTATTTTGAGGAGATGTTTGCCTCACGGTTTGGTCAAAAGGGACAGTCTCAGATAGCTGAGCCTCAGTCCCGGCCTCTCTGACCCAACCGAGCAGAAACAGGCCGGGAGCTACTGTACTGCGTAAACTGGAATTTCAGTTCCTGCGATAATAGTCCTCAGGACCTTTGATCAGGCAGGGAGAAAAGCTGACTCGGATCCTCATGCTCCCATCAATCTTGAGCCTCACTCCTTCTCAAACCCAGCGACTGGGAGAGGCGGTTCAGAGAGAGCCACTGAACGTGGCTGCTTCCTGGGATGAAGCTGTTCTATTCTGAGGAAAAGTTGATCAGATTGGGCCAATTGCAGCTTAGAAGAATAATTGGTGATCTTAATGAAACAAAGAAGATTCCCTGAGGAAGATTGACAGGTCGGATGTTGAGTGGATGTTTTTCCTCTTTGGGAAATCTAGAACCGGGGGTCACAGTTTCAAAATAAAGGGGCCTCCCATTTAAGACAGAGATAGGGAGGAATTTGTTTCCTCTGAGGGTCGTTAGTCTTTAGAATTCCCTTCCCCAGAGAGCAGTGGAGGGTGGATCATTGAATATATTCAAGCCCGAGTGATGAAAGGTTTTTGTTAGATAAGAGGGAATCAAGGATTACGGGGCGGAGACAGGAAAGTGACGTAATGGCCACTACCAGATCAGCCACAATCTTATCGATTGGCTGAGGAGAATCAAGGGCTGAACAGCCGACCCCTGCTCCTAATTCCTCTCAGGCTGTCAACTCTGACCTGAATAAGACGCACAGCCTTCGAGGCGAGGGTGACGGAGCTCTACACGAGGAGCTTGCAAAGTTTCCATCGCTGAGTATTGTGCAGTGCTGCACTCGGGGCTGGGATGGTCCCTTGGGGACCAGCCAGAATGTTGTGCGGGTAGATGCGGGTTGCTCGTTCCAGGCTCTGAGAGAGGTAAGGTTTGAAAATCAGGAGGTGGGGCGAGTGGGAGATGTTCTCAAAGATGCTGGGATGCTTAATGCACTGGGGGTTTCACTTTGCATATACTTTGTTCAGCGTCAGTAAATAGCTCGCAGTGTGATAGAAATTGACTGATAGCACCCACAGCCTCCCTGTGACAAGAGACTGTACTGTGGCCTCATCCAGGCTTCTGCTCAGCCTGCCTCTCCTGAAGCTGTCCTTTCAGCACAGCCTCTCCAACGCTGCCAGCGAGTGGGACAACCTCCTTGGAAAAATGCCAGGATGCCGTGGCAAAGGAAGAAAAAGAGTGACACTAGCTTTTTGTGACAGAACGGACAAAAGTGAGGGCAGGGAGCAGGCTGCGGCCTACACGCAGACAAGCAGCCTGACGTTGAGGTGATTAGCATAAAGAGACATGGCAGCTGTAATCTTTCACCCATCATCTGTGAGACCTGAGACTGAAGCACCTCCTCAAGCCTGTTTCCAAACAGCCCCAGTTTATTGTTCCAGCCACCCTGGTCCTGAGGGAGCTGATGAAATGATCTTTCGTCACTAGTTATTCATACACTGAAAGGAACACACCATAATTTAAAACTAAAAGACATTTATTTCATCGCTAGATAAGGCATCTGGATCATGTCGGGAGCAAATACGCGTGGACCAATGGTGATTGGTCTAGAGTCACTCCACAAGCTTGTTTCTTCAGCTTTGACCTGCTCCTTGCACCAGCTTTAACCTCTCCGGGTTGTGGAGAGTACAGAAATTTTCCGTGTAGAGGAGTATTCAGTGTATTAACTCTCCAAGAGCAAGGGAGGACCCACACATTCACATGGAAAACACAGAGGGTGGTCTATACCGCACCAAGCATTCCCTCCCTCCAACACTCTCCCTCCCTCCAACACTCTCCCTCCCTCCAACACCCTCCCTCCCTCCAACACTCTCCCTCCCTCCAACACCCTCCCTCCCTCCAACACCCTCCCTCCCTCCAACACCCTCCCTCCCTCCAACACCCTCCCTCCCTCCAACACTCTTCCTCCAACACCCTCCCTCCCTCCAACACCCTCCCTCCCTCCAACAATCTCCCTCCCTCCAACACCCTCCCTCCCTCCAACACCCTCCCTCCCTCCAACAATCTCCCTCCCTCCAACACCCTCCCTCCCTCCAACAATCTCCCTCCCTCCAACACCCTCCCTCCCTCCAACACCCTCCCTCCCTCCCTCCAACACCCTCCCTCCCTCCAACACTCTCCCTCCCTCCAACACTCTCCCTCCCTCCAACCCTCTCCCTCTCCATCCCGAGGTATGTTCACATTCACCCCAGTGTAGAGAAAGTGCAGAGTAAAGTTCCCTTTCAGGGAGAGAATTCCATCCCGGATTATTCTTCAGTTTGAAGTTTCAAACGCCTTTTTCAGTTTATTATTAGTAAGATACCACTTTTAAATTGTTGATGAATCCATTGTTACTGTGAAATAGTTTAACTTGCTTTTTCAGTGATGATTATGAAATGACATAGAACATAGAACATAGAAAGCCACAGCACAAACAGGCCCTTTGGCCCACAAGTTGCGCTGATCATATCCCTACCTCTAGGCCTATCTATAGCCCTCAATCCCATTAAATCCCATGTACTCATCCAGAAGTCTCTTAAAAGACCCCAACGAGTTTGCCTCCACCACCACCGACGTCAGCCGATTCCACTCACCCACCACCCTCTGAGTGAAAAACTTACCCCTGACATCTCCTCTGTACCTACCCCCCAGCACCTTAAACCTGTGTCCTCTCGTAGCAACCATTTCAGCCCTTGGAAATAGCCTCTGAGAGTCTACCCTATCCAGACCTCTCAACATCTTGTAAACCTCTATCAGGTCACCTCTCATCCTGCATCTCTCCAGGGAGAAGAGACCAAGCTCCCTCAACCTATCCTCATAAGGCATGCCCCCCAATCCAGGCAACATCCTTGTAAATCTCCTCTGCACCCTTTCAATGGCTTCAACATCTTTCCTGTAATGAGGTGACCAGAACTGCGCGCAGTACTCCAAGTGGGGTCTAACCAGGGTCCTATAAAGCTGCAGCATTATCTCCCGACTCCTAAACTCAATCCCTCGATTAATGAAGGCTAGTACGCCGTACGCCTTCTTGACCGCATCCTCCACCTGCGAGGCCGATTTAAGAGTCCTATGGACCCGGACCCCAAGGTCCTTCTGATCCTCTACACTGCTAAGAATGGTACCCTTCATATTATACTGCTGCTTCATCCCATTGGATCTGCCAAAATGGATCACTACACACTTATCCGGGTTGAAGTCCATCTGCCACTTCTCCGCCCAGTCTTGCATTCTATCTATGTCTCGCTGCAACTTCTGACATCCCTCCAAACTATCCACAACACCACCTACCTTGGTGTCGTCAGCAAACTTACCAACCCATCCCTCCACTTCCTCATCCAGGTCATTTATGAAAATGACAAACAGCAAGGGTCCCAGAACAGATCCCTGGGGCACTCCACTGGTCACTGACCTCCATGCAGAGAAAGACCCCTCCACAGCCATTCTCTGCCTTCTTCAGGCAAGCCAGTTCTGGATCCACAAGGCAACAGCCCCTTGGATCCCATGCCCTCTCACTTTCTCAAGAAGTCTTGCATGGGGGACCTTATCGAACGCCTTGCTGAAGTCCATATAGACCACATCCACCGCTCTTCCTTCGTCAATGTGTTTGGTCACATTTTCAAAGAACTCAACCAGGCTCGTAAGGCACGACCTGCCCTTGACAAAGCCGTGCTGACTACTTTTGATCATACTGAACTTCTCTAGATGATCATAAATCCTGTCTCTCAGGATCCTCTCCATCAACTTACCAACCACTGAGACTCACCGGTCGGTAATTTCCCGGGCTGTCCCTGTTCCCTTTCTTGAATATAGGGACCACATCTGCAATCCTCCAATCCTCCGGAACCTCTCCCGTCTCCATCGACGATGCAAAGATCATCGCCAAAGGCTCCGCAATCTCCTCCCTCGCCTCCCACAGTAACCTGGGGTACATCCCATCCGGTCCCGGCGACTTACCAACCTTGATGCCATTCAATAGTTCCAACACATCCTCTTTCTTTATGTCCACATGCTCGATCCTTTCTGTCCACCGCAAACCAGCAGTACAACCACCCAGATCCCTTTCCACCGTGAATACCGAGGTAAAGTATTCATTAAGCACCTCCGCCATTTCTAACGGTTCCGCACAAACTTTTCCCCCTTCACCTTTTAAGGGTCCTATGCCTTCACATGTTTTAACTTGCCGATATTTCTCTGCCTGTTCTGCTGGTAAATATTCCGAGGAGGAGCTGGTCCAAGAGCAATTCTGTCTCTGACCTAACTTCAACCCAAACTGTAATTCAGAGGCAATTTTTCTCTGTTACACACTTCCTCATACTCTCTCTTTCTCTATCACACTGTCTCTATCTCTTCCTGTCTCTCTGCCTTTCTTTCTCTACCTTTCTGTATCTCTCACTCTCTTCCTCTCTCTTCCCTTCTCTCCCCCTCTCTTCCTCTCTGTCTCTCTCTTTCTCTCTCTCTTTCTCTGTGTCTTAATTTCTCACTGTCTCTCTCTCTCTCTTCCTGTCTCTCACTGCATAACTCTCTGATTTGCTGATATACTCAGCTATCTGCGCTTGTCTTACATGGGGTCAGTGGTACTTGGTTTCCCTGCCTGATATAATCATGTCCCTATTAAGTTCTTAAGCGAATCCAACAAGCTTGCTGTATTAATCTGTCAGTTAGCTAATATCATTAAAGTGCTAGGTCTGTGTGTGTCCTAATGAGCTGTTTATTTACATTGCTTAGGGTTTGATAAGGTGACCATTGGCTTTCTGCTACTTGACATTCTGCATTTACAAACGCTGACTTTTTATCCTTAATGCAGATTGATAAATGAGTGACAGCGTGACAGCTCATTCTCTGAGATTAATAGAACGATACAATATTTACATCGAATGCTTGGACCAATTATCTTGCAATATATCATTCTGATTATCTCACTGATTGAAAACTGCTCTTCCATATAACCAGAATTATTTGGAATTAGAGCAGAATTTATGCCCCACATTTACTTTTTTTCCAATGAATTAGAAATATCCATGTCAGAACCGGATTATGTGGTCCTGATCCTTACTTTCCCTGTCCAGCCCCGTCACTGATTCTCGACTTTATACTCTGTTTCTTTCTGTCCCTCTCTCTATTTCTCTCTCTCCATCTCTTTATGTCTATCTTTTCCTTCCATGTTCTGACTCTATATTCTCCATCTCTCCCTGATTTTCTTTTTCCCTTTCAGTTTCTTTCCTTTGTCCACTGCCCCTATCTTGCCCTGGTTTCTCTCTGTGCCTGTCTCTCACTCACTTGCTCTCCTCTGCTCTGAAGCCGAGAGCAAAGTTGGAAGCAGTGCGTATTTGAGATTTTTCATCTTGTGATGCAGAAGATGCCAGTGTTTTCCTCACAGCATTCACCATAAAAGGCCACACGACAGTGCAGGAGATCAGGGCTGGAGACTGAAGAGTGCATCTTACTGATGGTGTTAAGTGACCTCAGTTTTAATTATTTATCTGTAAACACCCCTTTAGGGTCCAGAAGTAAAGGGCACAGACTGAACAGGAGATTTCACGATCAACCGTGACTCAGCCGATTACAATAACACCTCTGGTTCAGACAGCTGTGTTCAAGACCAGATGCAGAGATTTGAATACATACACTCGGCGCAGAACTGAGGCACTGACCATCAGATATAGGAGCAGAATTAGGCCACTCGGCCCATCGAGTCTGCTCCGCCATTCAATCATGGCTGATAATTTTCTCATCCCCATTCTCCCGCCTTTTCCCCATAACCCCTGATCCCCTTATTAATCAAGAACCTATCTATCTCTGTCTTAAAGACACTCAATGACCTGGCCTCCACAGCCTTCTGCGGCAAAGAGTTCCACAGATTCACCACTCTCTGGCTGAAGAAATTCCTCCTCATCTCAATGTTTTAGGAGCGTCCCTTCACTCTGAGGTTGTGCCCTCGAGTTCTAATCTCTCCCACAAGTGGAAACATCCTCTCCATGTCCACTCTATCCAGGCCTCTCAGTATTGAGTGCTGCACGATCAGAGGTCAGTGCTGAGGGAGTGCCGCACTGTCAGAGGGTCAGTACTGAGGGAGTGCCGCACTGTCAGAGGGTCAGTACTGAGGAGGTGCTGCATGATCAGAGGGTCAGTAATGAGGGAGTACCGCACTTTCAGAGGGTCAGTACTGAGGGAGAGCTGCACTGTCAGAGGGTCAGTACTGAGGGAGTGCTGCACTGTCAGAGGGTCATAGAAACATAGAAAAACTACAGCACAATACAAGCCTTTCAGCCCACAAAGTTGTGCCGAACATGTCCCTACCTTAGCGATTACTAGGCTTACCGATAACCCTCTATCTTACTAAGTTCCATGTACTTACCGAAAAGTCTCTTAAAAGACCCTATCGAATCTGCCTCCACCACTGTTGCTGGCAGCCCATTCCATGCACCCACCACCCTCTGAGTGAAAAACTTATCCCTGACATCTCCTCTGTACCTACTCCCCAGCACCTTAAACCTGTGTCCTCTTGTGGCAACCATTTCAGCCCTGGGAAAAAGCCTCTGACTGTCCACTCGATCAATACCTCTCAACATCTTAGACACCTCTATCAGGTCTCCTCTCATCCTTCGTCTCTCCAAGGAGAAAAGCCCGAGCTCACTCAACCTATTCTCATAAGGCATGCTCCCCAACCCAGGCAACATCCTTGTAAATCTCCTCTGCACCCTTTCAATGGCTTCCACATCCTTCCTGTAATGAGGCGACCAGAACTGAGCACAGTACTCCAAGTGTGGTCTGACCAGGGTCTTATATAGCTGCAACATTATCTCACGACCCCTAAACTCAATTCCTCGATTGATGAAGGCCAGTACACCATACGCCTTCTTAACCACAGCCTCAACCTGCACAGCTGCTTTGAGCATCCTATGAAATCGGACCCCGAGATCCTTCTGATCTTCCACTCTGCCAAGAGCCCGACCATTAATATTATATTCCGCCATCCTATTTGACCTGCCAAAATGAACCACCTCACACTTATAGAACATAGAATAGTACAGCACAGAACAGGCCCTTCGGTCCACGATGTTGTGCCGAGCTTTATCTGAAACCAAGATCAAGCTATCCCTCTCCCTATCATCCTGGTGTGCTCCATGTGCCTATCCAATAACCGCTTAAATGTTCCTAAAGTGTCTGACTCCACTATCACTGCAGGCAGTCCATTCCACACCCCGACCACTCTCTGCGTAAAGAACCTACCTCTGATATCCTTCCTATATCTCCCACCACGAATCCTATAGTTATGCCCCCTTGTAATAGCTCCATCCACCCGAGGAAATAGTCTTTGAACATTCACTCTATCTATCCCCTTCATTTTATAAACCTCTATTAAGTCTCCCCTCAACCTCCTCCGCTCCAGAGAGAACAGCCCTAGCTCCCTCAACCTATCCTCATAAGACCTACCCTCCAAACCAGGCAGCATCCCGGTAAATCTCCTCTGCACTCTTTCCAGCGCTTCCACATCCTTCTTATAGTGAGGTGACCAGAACTGCACACAATATTCCAAATGTGGTCTCACCAAGGTCCTGTACAGTTGCAGCATAACCCCACGGCTCTTAAACTCCAACCCCTGTTAATAAAAGCTAACACACTATAGGCCTTCTTCACAGCTCTATCCACTTGAGTGGCAACCTTTAGAGATCTGTGGAGATGGACCCCAAGATCTCTCTGTTCCTCCACAGTCTTCAGAAACCTACCTTTGACCCTGTAATCCACATTTAAATTAGTCCAACCAAAATGAATCACCTCACATCTATCAGGGTTAAACTCCATTTGCCATTTTTCAGCCCAGCTTTGCATCCTATCTATGTCTCTTTGCAGCCTACAACAGCCCTCCAGCTCATCCACTACTCCACCAATCTTGGTGTCATCAGCAAATTTACTGATCCACCCTTCAGCCCCCTCCTCTAAGTCATTAATAAAAATCACAAAGAGCAGAGGACCAAGCACTGATCCCTGTGGCACTCCGCTAGCAACCTGCCTCCAATCCGAAAATTTTCCATCCACCACCACCCTCTGTCTTCGATCAGACAGCCAGTTACCTATCCAATCGGCCAACTTTCCCTCTATCCCACACCTCCTCACTTTCATCATTATCTGGGTTGAACTTCAACTGCCACTTCTCCGCCCAGTCTTGCATCCTATCAATGTCTCGCTGCAATTTCTGACATCCCTCCACACTATCCACAACACCTCCAACCTTTGTGTCATCAGCAAACTTACCGACCCATCCCTCCACTTCCTCATCCAGGTCATTTATAAAAATCACAAAGAGTAAGGGTCCCAGAACAGAACCCTGGGGCGCTCCACTGGTGACCGACCTCCATGCAGAATATGACCCATCTATAACCACTCTTTGCCTTCTGTGGGCAAGCCAGTTCTGGATCCACAAAGCAATGTCCCCTTGGATCCCATGTCCCCTCACTTTCTCAATAAGCCTTGCATGCGGCACCTTATCAAATGCCTTGCTGAAGTCCATATATACTACATCTACTGCTCTTCCTTCATCAATGTGTTTAGTTACATCCTCAAAAAATTCAATCAGGCTCGTAAGGCATGATCTGCCTTTGACAAAGCCATGCTGACTATTCTTAATCATATTATACCTCTCCAAATGTTCATAAATCCTGCCTCTCAGGATCTTCTGCATCAACTTACCGACCACTGAGGTTAGACTCACTGGTCTATAATTTCCAGGGCTATCTCCACTCCCTTTCTTGAATAAAGGAACAACATCCGCAATCCTCCAATCCTCCGGAACCTCTCCCGTCTCCATTGATGATGCAAAGACCATCGCCAGAGGCTCAGCAATCTCTTCCCTCGCCTCCCACAGTAGCCTGGGGTACATCTCATCCGGTCCCGGCGACTAATCTAACTTGATGCTTTTCAAAAGCTCCAACACATCCTCTTTTTTAATATCTACATGCTCAAGCTTTTCAGTCCGCTGCAAGTCTGCACTACAACTGGGGTCAGTGCTAAGGGAGTGCTGCACTGTCAGAGGGTCAGTGCTGAGGGACTGCGGCACTGTCAGTGGGTCAGTACTGAGGGAGTGCCGCACTGTCAGAGGGTCAGTGCTGAGTGAGTGCCGCACTGTCAGAGGGTCAGTACTGAGGGAGTGCCGCACTGTCAGAGGCTCAGTGCTGAGGGAGTGCCGCACTGTCAGAGGGTCAATACTGAGGGAGTGCCGCACTGTCAGAGGGTCAGTTCTGAGGGAGTGCCGCACTGTCAGAGGGTCAGTGCTGAGGGAGTGCTGCACTGTCAGAGAGTCAGTACTGAGGGAGTGCTGCACTGTCAGAGGGTCAATACTGAGGGAGTGCCGCACTGTCTGATGGTCAGTACTGAGGGAGAGCCGCACTGTCAGAGGGTCAAGTGCTGAGGGAGTGCCGCACTGTCAGAGAGTCAGTGCTGAGGGAGTGCCGCACTGTCAGAGGGTCAGTGCTGAGGGAGTGCCGCACTGTCAGAGGGTCAGTACTGAGGGAGTGCCGCACTGTCAGAGGGTCAAGTGCTGAGGGAGTGCTGCACTGTCAGAGAGTCAGTGCTGAGGGAGTGCCGCACTGTCAGAGGGTCAGTACTGAGAGAGTGCTACACTGTCAGAGGGTCAGTGCTGAAGGAGTGCTGCATGGTCAGAGGGTCAGTACTGAGGGAGTTCCGCACTGTCTGATGGTCAGTGCTGAGGGAGTGCTGCACTGTCAGAGGTACAGTACTGAGGGAGTGCCGCACTGTCAGAGGGTCAGTGCTCAGGGAGTGCCGCACTGTCAGAGGGTCAGTGCTGAGGGAGTGCTGCACTGTCAGAGGGTCAGTGCTGAGGGAGTGCCGCACTGTCAGAGGGTCAGTACTGAGTGAGTGCCGCACTGTCAGAGGGTCAGTACTGAGGGAGTGCCGCACTGTCAGAGGGTCAGTGCTGAGGGAGTGCTGCACTGTCAGAGGGTCAGTACTGAGGGAGTGCTGCACTGTCAGAGGGTCAGTACTGAGGGAGTTCCGCACTGTCAGAGGGTCAGTGCTGAGGGAGTGCTGCACTGTCAGAGGGTCAGTCCTGAGGGAGTGCTGCACTGTCAGAGGGTCAGTACTGAGGGAGTTCCGCACTGTCCGAGGGTCAGTACTGAGGGAGTGCCGCACTGTCAGAGGATCAGAACTGAGGGAGTGCAGCACTGTCAGAGGGTCAGTACTGAGGGAATGCTGCACTGTCAGAGGCTCAGTACTGAGGGAGTGCCGCACTGTCCGAGGTCAGTACTGAGGGAATGCTGCACTGTCAGAGGCTCAGTACTGAGGGAGTGCCGCACTGTCAGAGGGTCAGTACTGAGGGAGTGCCGCACTGTCAGAGGGTCACTGCTGAAGGAGTGCTGCATGATCAGAGGGTCAGTACTGAGGGAGTGCCGCACTGTCAGAGGGTCAGTGCTGAGGGAGTGCCGCACTGTCAGAGGGTCAGTACTGAGGGAGTGCCGCACTGTCAGAGGGTCAATACTGAGGGAGTGCCGCACTGTCTGATGGTCAGTACTGAGGGAGTGCCGCACTGTCAGAGGGTCAGTGCTGAGGGAGTGCCGCACTGTCAGAGGATCAGAGCTGAGGGAGTGCCGTCAGAGGATCTGTGCTGAGGGAGTGCCGCACTGTCAGAGGGTCAGTACTGAGAGAGTGCTACACTGTCAGAGGGTCAGTGCTGAGGGAGTGCTGCATGATCAGAGGGTCAGTCCTGAGGGAGATCCGCACTGTCTGATGGTCAGTGCTGAGGGAGTGCTGCACTGTCAGAGGGTCAGTACTGAGGGAGTGCCGCACTGTCAGAGGGTCAGTACTGAGGGAGTGCCGCACTGTCATAGGGTCAGTGCTGAGGGAGTGCCGCACTGTCAGAGGGTCAGTACTGAGGGAGTGCCGCACTGTCAGAGGGTCAGTACTAAGGGAGTGCCGCACTGTCAGAGGGTCAGTGCTGAGGGACTGCTGCACTGTCAGAGGGTCAGTACTGAGGGAGTGCTGCACTGTCAGAGGGTCAGTACTGAGGGAGTTCCGCACTGTCTGACGGTCAGTGCTGAGGGGGTGCTGCACTGTCAGAGAGTCAGTCCTGAGTGAGTGCCGCACTGTCAGAGGGTCAGTGCTGAGGGAGTGCCGCACTGTCATAGGGTCAGTGCTGAGGGAGTGCCGCACTGTCAGAGGGTCAGTGCTGAGGGAGTGCCGCACTGTCAGAGGGTCAGTACTGAGGGAGTGCCGCACTGTCAGAGGGTCAGTACTGAGGGAGTGCCGCACTGTCAGGGGGTCAGTACTGAGGGTGTGCCGCACTGTCAGAGGGTCAGTACTGAGGGAGTGCCGCACTGTCAGAGGGTCAGTGCTGAGGGAGTGCTGCACTGTCAGAGGTTCAGTACTGAGGGAGTGCTGCACTGTCAGAGGGTCAGTACTGAGGGAGTTCCGCACTGTCTGATGGTCAGTGCTGAGGGAGTGCAGCACTGTCAGAGGGTCAGTCCTGAGTGAGTGCCGCACTGTCAGAGGGTCAGTACTGAGGGAGTGCCGCACTGTCAGAGGGTCAGTGCTGAGGGAGTGCCGCACTGTCAGAGGGTCAGTACTGAGGGAGTGCCGCACTGTCAGAGGGTCAGTACTGAGGGAATGCCGCACTGTCAGAGGGTCAGTACTGAGGGAGTGCCGCACTGTCAGAGGGTCAGTGCTGAGGGAGTGCTGCACTGTCAGAGGGTCAGTACTGAGGGAGTGCCGCACTGTCAGAGGGTCAGTACTGAGGGAGTTCCGCACTGTCTGATGGTCAGTGCTGAGGGAGTGCTGCACTGTCAGAGAGTCAGTCCTGAGTGAGTGCCGCACTGTCAGAGGGTCAGTGCTGAGGGAGTGCCGCACTGTCATAGGGTCAGTGCTGAGGGAGTGCCGCACTGTCAGAGGGTCAGTGCTGAGGGAGTGCCGCACTGTCAGAGGGTCAGTGCTGAGGGAGTGCCGCACTGTCAGAGGGTCAGTACTGAGGGAGTGCCGCACTGTCAGAGGGTCAGTGCTGAGGGAGTGCCGCACTGTCAGAGATGCAGTTTTTCCCTGTTTGCTGGATATGCAGAGTTCATGGTGCGATGTTGCAGAGTGGGGTAATTCCCCTCAGTGCATTATATACAACTCATCACTGAAGCAAGAATGGAAAGGTTGTAGATAAGGCAGATGGAATGCTCTCCTTCATTGGCAGAGAGAATCCAAACGCAGGAATATAATGATGGAACTGCATCAGTCACTGGTCAGGCCACAACTGGCCTATTGTGTGCAGTTCAGCTCACCACAAATCTCAGTGTTCAAATCGTAAAGATTCATTTATCTGTTACTCGAGGGAATGAATATTACTCCTTATTCACTCGATAGGAAACAGTTATGCAACTGAAATAAATATCTGGGAATGGAATCTAATCGAGGGGTTCGGGGTGGTTTAGATATAGAATAACAGATACCCGGGAGTGAGTTACAGACTGGAATCTCATCGAGGGGGTCGGGGTGGTTTATATATAGAATAACAGATACCTGGGAGTGAGTTACAGACTGGAATCTAATCGAGGGGTTCAGGGTGGTTTATATATAGAATAACAGATACCCGGGAGTGAGTTACAGACTGGAATCTAATCGAGGGGTTCGGGGTGGTTTATATATAGAATAACAGATACCTGGGAGTGAGTTACAGACTGGAATCTAATCGAGGGATTCAGGGTGGTTTATATATAGAATAACAGATACCCGGGAGTGAGTTACAGACTGGAATCTAATCGAGGGGTTCAGGGTGGTTTATATATAGAATAACAGGTACCCAGGAGTGAGTTACAGACTGGAATCTAATCGAGGGGTTCGGGGTGGTTTATATATAGAATAACAGATACCCAGGAGTGAGTTACAGACTGGAATCTAATCGAGGGGTTCAGGGTGGTTTATATATAGAATAACAGATACCCGGGAGTGAGTTACAGACTGGAATTTAATCAAGGGGTTCGGGGTGGTTTATATTTAGAATAACAGGTACCCAGGAGTGAGTTACAGACTGGAATCTAATCGAGGGGTTCGGTGTGGTTTATATATAAAATAACAGATACCTGGGAGTGAGTTACAGATTAGAATCTAATCGAGGGGTTCGGGGTGGTTTATATATAGAATAACAGATACCCGGGAGTGAGTTACAGACTGGAATCTAATCGAGGGGTTCGGGGTGGTTTATATATAGAATAACAGATACCCGGGAGTGATTTACAGACTGGAATCTAATCGAGGGGTTCGGGGTGGTTTATATATAGAATAACAGATACCTGGGAGTGAGTTACAGATTAGAATCTAATCGAGGGGTTCGGGGTGGTTTATATATAGAATAACAGATACCCGGGAGTGAGTTACAGACTGGAATCTAATCGAGGGGTTCGGGGTGGTTTATATATAGAATAACAGATACCCGGGAGTGAGTTACAGACTGGAATCTAATCGAGGGGTTCGGGGTGGTTTATATATAGAATAACAGATACCCGGGAGTGATTTACAGACTGGAATCTAATCGAGGGGTTCGGGGTGGTTTATATATAGAATAACAGATACCTGGGAGTGAGTTATAGATTAGAATCTAATCGAGGGGTTCGGGGTGGTTTATATATAGAATAACAGATATCCGGGAGTGAGTTACAGACTGGAATCTAATCGAGGGGTTCGGGGTGGTTTATATATAGAATAACAGATACCCGGGAGTGATTTACAGACTGGAATCTGATCGAGGGGTTTGGGGTGGTTTATATATAGAATAACAGATACCCAGGAGTGAGTTACAGATTAGAATCTAATCGAGGGATTCAGGGTGGTTTATATATAGAATAACAGATACCCGGGAGTGAGTTACAGACTGGAATCTAATCGAGGGGTTCAGGGTGGTTTATATATAGAATAACAGATACCTGGGAGTGAGTTACAGACTGGAATCTAATCGAGGGGTTCGGGGTGGTTTATATATAGAATAACAGATACCCGGGAGTGATTTACAGACTGGAATCTGATCGAGGGGTTCAGGGTGGTTTATATATAGAATAACAGATACCCAGGAGTGAGTTACAGATTAGAATCTAATCGAGGGATTCAGGGTGGTTTATATATAGAATAACAGATACCCGGGAGTGAGTTACAGACTGGAATCTAATCGAGGGGTTTACGTGTGGAATATCCAACACTGAGACAGAGTTGTCGTCTAGATTTGGTTTCTGAAGGGAGCTTCTTTGTGCCTCTCAGAGAAGTGGTTCTGTTTTTGGGGTTTTGTAGTGAGGAACTTTCTCGCTCCGTCGCTGTGTAGTAATGTGGAAAGTATTGGAATTGCTGTGTGGACATTCAGTGCTGTCCGTCATTATAAAGCAGTAGAATATTAATGCTAGCATTTCAGCAGAATTCAACTGAGGCAGTTCCTTGTGACAGTCACACAGTGTAATAGAAACATGCTCTTTACTGTCTAAATATGGCCATAACTTTAACTTGTCACAAGAATTCCCGTACCGGCTGAGGTTACTCATGAAGGCTGTGCATTCTCATCCTTGCCCTTCGCTGCGGTGTGGTGATCCTCGGGTTAGATCACCACCAGTCAGCTCTCCCCCTCAGAGAGCAGCCTCTGGTCAACTGGGACCATGCCAATTTACCGTACTTTCCATTAGCTGAGATGTACTTCCCAGAACTAAACTCCAGACGTGTTGAAGCAACTGTCACGTTGTATGATATCTACTCCTTTGTTATCCAGCTCTCTTGAGTGAAGGGCCAAAGGTGAATAGACCCAGTGACCCATGGGTTAGAGAGGAAATCAGCCAGGGTTCCTGCTTCTGATCACTGTCCAGCGATCCCTGGGTTAGAAACATAGAAACTAGAAGCAGGAGGAGGCCATTCGGCCCTTCGAGCCAGCTCCGCCATTTATTTTGATCATGGCTGATCATCAAATTCAATATCCTGATCCCCCCTTCCCCCCATATCCCTTGATCCCTTTAACCCCAAGAGCGAAATTTAATTTCTTCTTGAAATCACACAATGTTTTGGTCTCAACTACTTTCTGTGGGAGTGAATTCCACACATTCACCATCCTCTGGGTGAAGAAATTTCTCCTCCCCTCAGTTCTACAAGGTTTACCCCTTATCCTCAAACTATGACCCCTAGTTCTGGACTCCCCCCACCATCGGGAACATTCTTTCTGAATCTACCCTGTCTCACCCTGTTAGAACTTTATAAGTTTCTATGAGATCCCCTCTCACTCTTCTAAACTCCAGTGAATATAATCCTAATCGACTTAGTCTCTCCTCATATGACAGACCCGCCATCCCAGGAATCAGCCTGGTAAACCTTCGCTGTGCTCCCTCTACAGCAAGGACATCCTTCCTCAGATAGGGACACCAAAACTGCACACAATACTCCAGGTGTGGCCTCACCAACGCCCTATACAATTGCAGCAAAACATCCCTATCCCTAATCTCAAATCCTCTCGCTATGAAGGCCAACATACCATTTGCCTTCTTTACTGCCTGCTGTACCTGCGCGCTTACTTTCAGCGACTGATGCACGAGGACTCCAAGGTCTCGCTGAGTATCCACCCTCTCAATTTACACCCATTCAAGTAATAATCTGCCTTCCTATTATTGCTACCAAAGTGGATAACCTCACATTTAGAGAGATGAAACCAGCCAGGGTTCCTGCTTCTGATCGCTGTCCAGCAATTCCTGGGCTAGAGTAAGAGGGGAAATCAGTCAGATTTGGGAAGAGGGCAATATGCAGCTGACTCTCAGCTGTGCAGCCCCCCATGGTTGAATATCCTACCCGACACTGTCTGACTGATGGACATGTTATTGGATGACAAGAGGTATCAACAATACTAAACCTCAGTGAGACATCGGGAAAGGAGGGAAGGAGACAACGGAGAGACAGAGCGTAAGAAAGAAAAAGTCACAGAGTCTTTATGGCACAGCAGGAGGCCATTCGTCCCAAAAAGTCTTCACCAACTCTATTTCTGGAGTCCAGTTATTTTTTTAAGTGCCCTTTAATTTCCTTTTGAAATCTGCTTCCACCTCTCCCGCAGGCAGCGAGTTCCAGCTCAGCACCACCCACCGTGCCGAAACATTCCTGCTCACACTCCCCCTTACCCAAAACCTGAAATCTCTGTCCCCCCATCCTTATATTGTCAGCCAACAGGAACAGCTTTCCCTTCTCCATCTTTTCTAAACCTGTCATAATCTTCTACACCTCTGTCAGATCTCTCCTCACTCTCCTTCACTCCGAGGAGAACAGCCTCAGCTCTCCAACTGAATCCTGTAACTAAACTCCCCTAATCCCTGGAACCATTCTGGTAAATCTCCCTCACACCCTCTTGAGGACCCTCACTCACATCCTTCCTAAGGTGTGGTGAGCAGAACTGGACACAATTCGCTGGTTAGAACCTAACCAGAGCTTTCCAAAGGTTCAGCATTAACTTCCCGGCTTTTATCCCTCGATTACGAGGGCCGTTTACATGGAGTAACCATGGAAACTGGGAGGAGTCAATCAGCCCTCGAAATGAAGCTTCCAAATTGGCAAAAAACGGGAAAGAAACCTGCACCAGGAAATTCCAATCCCATTGGCTGCAACAGCGTAATCCCTCCTCGGCACCTCACTATCCTCCCTCCTCAGCACCGCACTATCCTCCCTCCTCGGCACCTCACTATCCTCCCTCCTCAGCACCTCACTATCCTCCCTCCTCAGCACCGCACTATCCTCCCTCCTCAGCACCGCACTATCCTCCCTCCTCAGCACCGCACTATCCTCCCTCCTCAGCACCTCACTATCCTCCCTCCTCAGCACCTCACTATCCTCCCTCCTCAGCACCTCACTATCCTCCCTCCTCAACACCTCACTATCCTCCCTCCTCAGCACCTCACTATCCTCCCTCCTCAGCACCTCACTATCCTCCCTCCTCAGCACCTCACTATCCTCCCTCCTCAGCACCTCACTATCCTCCCTCCTCAGCACCTCACTATCCTCCCTCACTAACCTCCCTCCTCAGCACTTCACTATCCTCTGTCGCTATCCTCCCTCACTATCCTCCCTCACCATCCTCCCTCTTCACTATCCTCACTTACCATCCTCCCTCACTATCTCCCTCCTCAGCACCTCACTATCCTCCCTCCTCAGCACCTCACTATCCTCCCTCGCTATCCTCCCTCACCATCCTCCCTCTTCACTATCCTCACTCACCATCCTCCCTCCTCACTATCCTCCTTCCTCATTATCCTCCTCACTAACCCCCCCTCATTGTCCTCCTTCCTCACCAACCTCCCTCCTCAGTCCCTCACTATTCCCCCTCATTGGCTTCTGAGTGTAATAAATGATGGGGATACATTCAGCCACGTTGAGAGAATTAATTTTGGAATGATTGTGCGAGGCTTTGTCTGACCTGAGGGAAAAAAGACAAGGAGCTGGAAGCTGCCAGGGAGTGACTCGGTGCTCAGTGGGGGCTGCCAGGGAGTGACTCGGTGCTCAGTGGGGGCTGTCAGGGAGTGTGTGTGTGTTTAGAGGTCAGGAAGGTGGATTTATCAATGATTCTGTTAATTAGGTACAGCCACGCTCTCACTAGATTAAAAAGCAATAGATGGAATCAGCCGAGGAATCTAATTGCAACTTATTGACAGATTAGCCGGGGCCTTATCCTCTCCCACAATATGAAAGCTACCTTGTCATTGCGAATGTCAGAGCCAGGGTTTAGGGAGGGTCAAAAGGGAAAGTTTCCACAGTGTTTGGCAGCACTTCACTATCCACTGCTTTCCTCAGTGTGGGGCAAATTCCACAGACAAGGAAGATCCCACAGCAGAAGTTGAACTGGTCCCAAAAGGTGAAACAGTAGGGGTGAAGATGGCTGAAGTTGGCCTCAGTGTCCAGGCTTCAGGTGAGGTGAGAAAATTGTTCCTGTTCCTGTGCTGATTGTTCATCGTTGCTTCCTGTGCCGCGTTTGTGAGGCAGAGAGAGAACAAAATAAATCTTTTCATTGGAAGAAAGATCTGCATTTTATTTGCTCCTTTAACAACCGCAGGGACATGCCAAAATTCTTTATATCCAATAAAGTACTTTTGAAGTAAAGTCAACTATTGTAATGTGGGAAATATCACAGGCAATTTGCACACAGCAAGATCCCACAATAATGTGATAACATATGAAGATATGAATTAGGAGTAGGCCATTTGACCCTTCGAGTCTACTCCACTAAGACAATTCCTTAGAGCAGTGCATTCTAGAACAAACCAGGGAGCAGGTATTCTAGACTTGGAAATGCTCAGTGAGACAGGATTGACCAATCACCTCATGTTAAAGGAACCTCTCGGGACAGTGATCATAACATGAAACAATTTCACATTCAGTTTGAAAGGGTGAAGTGTGGGTCTAAGACTAGTGTTTAAAACCTAAATAAATAAAGGATATGTATGTAAAGGCAGAGCTAGCTGGGAAAGTAGGTTTAAGGGTAGGACAGTAGAGGTGACAGACTTTAGGAGATATTTAATAACTTTCAGTAAAGATTTAGCCCAGTGAGAAAGAAAGACTCTTTTAGAAGGATACATCAGCTGTGACTAAATAAGGAAGTTAAAGATAGTATTAAATTGAAAGAAACTTTCCCCAATCAGCAAAGATTAGTGATAGGTCAGCAGAGTGGATTTGAGGAACCAGCAAAGAATAAAGAGGGAGAAAGCAGAGTTTTTATTATTCATTTGTGGGACATGGGTGTCGCTGGCTGGGCCAGTATTTATTGCCCATCCCCAGTTGCCAGAGGGCAGTTGAGAGTCAACCACATTGCTGTGGATCTGGAGTCACATGTAGGCCAGACTGGGTAAGGACGGCAGATTTCCTTCCCTAAAGGACATTAGTGAACCGGATGGGTTTTTCCAACAATTGACAATGGTTTCATGATCATCAGTAGATTCCCAATTCGAGATATTTTTTATTGAATTCAAATTCCATCATCTGCCGTGGTGGGATTCGAACCCAGGTCCCCAGAACATGAGCTGAGTTTCTGGATTAATAAATGATAATAAATGTCCAAAGATGTGCGGGTTAGGTTGATTGGCCATGCTAAAATTGCCCTTAGTGTCCTGGGATGCGTAGGTTAGAGGGATTAGTGGATAAATATGTAGAGATATGGGGGTAGGGCCTGGATGGGATTGTGGTCGGTGCAGACTCGATGGGTCGAATGGCCTCTTTCTGTACTGTAGGGTTTCTATGATTCTATGATGATTCTATGAATACCACTAGGCCATTGCCTCCCCAGTAGGAGAGAAAGCTATATAAAGCAGATAATAGAGGCTCCTACAAGTATTTAAATAGGAAAAGAGGAACTCAAGTTATTGTTTGTCCTTTAGAGAGAGAGTCTGGGGAATTGATAATGGAAAAGAAGGAAAGGTGTTGAATGGATATTTTGTGTCTGTCTTCACAATAGAGAATTAGAAAATTTCCCAAAGAAACTTGAACGTTATGAAGTGAAAAAGGTGGAACGTAAACCAATCATGTTACCAGGGAAAAAGTGCTGGCAAAGCTATTGGATCTAAAGGCTGGCAAGTCTCCAGGATCAGATGGGTTACATCCTAACGTCTTAAAGTGGCTGCAATGATTGTCGATACATTGGTTATAATATTCCCAATAATTTTCCAAATTTCCTTAGATTCTGGAAAGGTCCAAGCAGATTGGAAAATAACAAATGTAACAATTTTATTCAAGTAAAAGGGAGACAGAAAGCAGGAAGCTATAGACCAGTTAGTCTACGATTTGTCATAGGAAAAGTACTGGAATCCATTATAAGGAGATTATAGCAGGAAATTTAGAGAATCACAATGAGATCAAGCAGACAACGTGGCTTTGTGAAAGGGAAATTGTGTTTAACTAATCTGTTAGCCTTTTGATGAAATAACAAGCAAAGTGGATAAAGGGGAACCTGTAGATGTGGTGTACTTGGATTTCCAAAAGGCATTTGATAAGGTGCCACATCAAAGGTTATTCCACAAGATATGAGTATATAATGAGGGAGCGTATATAATGTATGGAGATTATAATGTGTGATGAAGCAAGATTCTCTCTCACTGGGATTTTCCTCAGCCCATGTGTGGTCTATTATTGACTCTGGAATAGAGATCGATCACTGTGATTAGTCAATAATCAATGTGGTTTCAGGATGGCCACCTGCAGACTGGATAGACCTCGCTCTCCCAGGGTTAGCGGTTCCGATGTTTGAGTAAACAATGATCCGAAGTGAAGGTGGCTACGTGAATGGAGCAGAATGCCTGAAGTCTCAGCTGGTCAGATCAGTGAGGAACAAGTTTCTAGTTCCCCTTCTAGAGTTTCCTGGACGTTACACCTTGTTCTAGAAAGTGGCATCAGGATAATTGGGTAACAAGAGATGAGTTAGTTTGGGCAATCTAGCACTGGGTTCCGATTAGTGAACATGTCACCCCAGGATGGACCATTCAGATAAAGAGAATAGATTGTTCGAGGCAAATGGTCCGAGGTTGAAATGTTCTTTGATAATTCTCTTAGTGCTTTCGGATGGTTAATTCTGGATATTTGCAAGCACAATACTTGAGTATTGTTGAAAAAAGAGACAGACTGCCAAAGCTTTTTGTCTTGGACTCATTGACTGGTGGATTGTATCAAACAGCATGTCCTTTTGGTGACTCAAACAGAGAGTACAGACCGTACCCTACCTGCAAAACTCAAAGCACAGTGTCCAACATTTACATGTGATTCCACGATTGGAGAGCAGTCGCTAAATAATCCTGATTGTGCTAAGAATTACTCCGACAACCAATCGGGCTCACAGTGTGGCTGACTTACACATGCTAAAAACTACATATATTCATGCACAGGGCCCTGTCCTTGGCAGACAGGGAGCAGGTCCACACATTGCACCTTTTTCAACTAAACAAAAGCTTGAGGGGCAGTCATTCCATGCCCTATTCTCCGTGGCAATGCCTTGACCAATCAGAGTTGACCTATCTGGTTTGAATTTAAACAAAAGCTTGGCAGTTAACTGTTCCCTGGTACATTCTCCATGACATTATCTCTATCAACCCACTTGCCACCAATCAGCATTCTCTTCTCCTGCAGTATAAATTGTTGTTCCCTTTACAATTGATGTTCTTGCGAATTGTCCTGATGAGTGCAGGATGAAAAGCTTCAACAGAATGTCTCTTTATTCATCAAGTTAATTATGTTAAAGGCGCTATATGAATGTAAAGTTGTTATTGGCAGAGGGATTTTCAAAAGGTGACTGAGAAGGTGTCACACGGGGCGCTCATTAGAAAAATATAAGTGACTGCTGCAGGAGGAAATCTGGCGGGTATTTGGGCAAGTAAGCATGACCAGAACTGAAGATGGACTGGATATGCTGAACCCTAGGGGTCAGGGCTGTGAACATTCTTTGCATTATGTAGGGAAGAATCCCAGGAATCTGCTGCCCTTGTCCCAGACGGTAAAGGTTGTGGGTTTGGAAGGTGCTGCCAAAGCAGCCGTATCGAGTTGCTGCATCGAGACTGCATGTTTGAAGTGGTGGATCGGTGAATGTCAAACTCTTTGTTACAAACCTCATAAGACACAGCAAACCTCTTCACAAACTCAGACCTGACACATCACTGGGCGGGGAGGGAGTGGGTGAGGAGAGTCAGCGATGGGGGGAGTGTACATGGGGTGTGGGAGTGAGGGGGTGGGGAGAGTTGATGATGGGGGTGTATAGATGGGGATGGGGTGTGAGTGGGTGGGTTAGGCTCAGTGTTGGGGAGAGTGTACACAGGGTGTGGGAGGGAGTGAGTGGGGGAGAGTCAGTAGCAGAGTTATTGGGGTGTATGGGCTGCATGTTTGGGAAGAGGGAATGGACAGGGTTAATGGACTCGAGGCTGAGGAAATTGTGAGTAAATTATGAGATTGCTGTACCTTCATTGCCTCAGTACAAGGAATAGAGAGGATAAATACAGCAGCCTCTCGATTTGCTGTCAGTCCCCATGTATCACACTGTGTTATCCTACTCGCTGCTCTAGTTCCTCCTGCTGCCATTTGTATTTTTAAAACACACGCTCCATAATCATGATTCATAGATTTGAAAAACCCACTTAAACTGTGTCGGCACTGATTAAACAGCTTCATTTTACACAGCTCCAGGCAGAGACTGCGGAGCATTTAATACAGAGTGAATACAGCCAGGGAACAACTCCAGCAAGGGCCAGAGTGAGAATCAAAGTGCTGGATATATCTGTTCCACAGAGGCACAAAGTCAGTACAGAAACACCGTCATCAGCCATGGGGATGTCCTGTCCCACCGCAGTGTCGGCACAGTGGTATATGGGAGGGAGCTGCCTGGGAGTCCTCAACATTAACTCTGGACCCCATGAAGTCTCATGGCACCGGGTCAAACATGAGCAAGGAAACCCCCTGCTGATTGCCACGTTCCGTCCCCCCCTCAGCTGATGAATCAGTACTGCTCTGTGTTCAACACCACTTGGGCGGCACGGTGGCACAGTGGTTAGCACTGCTGCCTCACAGCGCCAGGGACCCAGATTCGATTCCCGGCTTGGGTCACTGTCTGTGTGGAGTTTGCACGTTCTCCCCGTGTCTGCGTGGGTTTCCATAGAAACCATAGAAACCCGACAGAAGGAGGGCCATTCGGCCCATCGAGTCTGCACCGACCACAATCCCACCCAGGCCCTACCCCCACATATTTACCCGCTAATCCACGCATCTCAGAACTCTAAGGGGCAATTTTTTTTTTAACCTGGCCAATCAACCTAACCCGCACATCTTTGGACTGTGGGAGGAAACCGGAGCACCCGGAGGAATGTGCGGGTTTGGTGGATTGGCCATGATAAATTGCCCCTTAGTGTCAGGGGGACTAGCTAGGGTAAATGCATGGGGATAGGGCCTGGGTGGGATTGTGGCTGGTGCAGACTCGATGGGCCGAATGGTTTCCTTCTGCGCTGTGGGATTTTATGAGTCGGTTCACCACAGATCGAGCTGGCTGAGTCCTCGGACATAGAATCCCAACAGTGTAGAAGGAGGCAATTGAGCCCATTGACACTGCACCAACTCTCCGAAAGAGCATCTTACCCAGGCTCACCCCCTCACTTTATCCTTATGCATTACCCATGCATTTACCATGGTTAACTCACCTAACCTACAGCTTTGAACACTAAGGGGCAATTTAGCACGGCCAATCCACCTAATCTTTACATTTTTGGACTGTAGGAGGAAACCAGAGCACCCGGAGGAAATCCACGCAGAGACAGGGATAACTTGCAAACTCCGCACAGACAGTGACCAAAGACCGGGAATCGAACCGAGGTCCCTGACAACAGTGAGACAGAGTGCTAACCACTGTGCCACCATGCGGCCCATCGCTGCGAGACTGGGATTGTGGCAGGGAGTGAGGGAACCAACAAGAGTGAAAAACATACTTGACTTCATCCTCACCAACCTGCCTGCCACAGATGCATTTTGTCCATGACAGTCTCAGTTGGAGTGACTACAGCACAGTTCCTGTGGAGGTGAGGTGCCACCTTCACATTGAAGATACCCTGCATCGTGTTGAGTGGCATTATCACTGTGCTAAATGGAATAGACTTCAAACAGATCTAGAAACTCTAGACTGGGAACCCATGAGGCTCTATGGGCCATCAGCAGCAGCAGAATTATCCTCGACCACAATCTGTAACCTCACGGCCCAGCATATCCCCCACTCCACCATTACCACCAAGCCAGTAAAAACCAGTCACTGGAGGAGAAGATGCCACAAATATCTCCATCCTCAATGATGGAGGAGCCCAGCACATCAGTGCAAAAGATGAGGCTGAAGCATTCGCAGCGATCTTCAGCCAGAAGTGTGGGGTGGATGACCCATCTCGGCCTCCTCCAGTGATCCCCAGCATCTCAGATGTCAGTCTTCAGCCAATTCGATTCAAGATATCAAGAAATCTGATACCCTGGGCAATTCAAGAAACGGTTGGAGGCACTGGATACTGCAAAGGCAATGGGCCCTGATAATATCCTGACAATAGTCCTGAAGACTTGTGCTCCAGAACTGGCTGTGTTCCTAGCCAAGCTCTTCCAGTACAGTTACAACACTGGCATCTTCCCGGCAATGTGGAAAATTGCCCAGGGTATGTCCTGAACACAAGAAACAGGACAAATCCAACCCGGACAATTACCGCCCAATCAGCCTACTCTCGGAGGAAGTGTTAGGTTTTTTAGGTAACATTAAAACTGACAAATCCCCAGGGCCTGATGGCATCTATCCCAGACTGCTCAGGGAGACAAGAGATGTAATTGCTGGGCCTCTGACGGAAATCTTTGTCTCTTCATTGGACACAGGTGAGGTCCCTGAGGATTGGAGGATAGCGAATGTGGTACCGTTATTTAAGAAGGGTAGAAGGGATAACCCGGGTAATTATAGGCCAGTGAGCTTGACGTCCGTGGTAGGGAAGTTGTTGGAGAGGATTCTTAGAGACAGGATGTATGCGCATTTAGAACGGAACAATCTCATTAGTGACAGACAGCATGGTTTTGTAAGAGGGAGGTCGTGCCTTACAAATTTGGTGGAATTTTTTAAGGAAGTGACAGAAACGGTTGAGGAAGGAAGGGCCATAGATGTCGCCTATATGGATTTCAGTAAGGCATTTGACAAAGTCCCTCATGGCAGGTTGGTTAAGAAGGTTAAGGCTCATGGGATACAAGGAGAGGTGATTAGATGGGTAGAAAATTGGCTTGGCCACAGGAGACAGAGGGTAGCTGTCAAAGGGTCTTTTTCCGGCTGGAGGTCTGTGACCAGTGGTGTTCCGCAGGGCTCTGTACTGGGACCTCTGCTATTTGTGATATATATAAATGATTTGGAAGAAGGTGTAACTGGTGTTATCAGCAAGTTTGCAGATGACATGAAGATAGCTGGACTTGCGGATAGCGAAGAGCATTGTCGGGCAATACAGCAAGATATAGATAGGCTGGAAAATTGGGCGGAGAGGTGGCAGATGGAATTTAATCCAGATAAATGCGAAGTGATGCATTTTGGAAGAACTAATGTAGGGGGAGTTATACAATAAATGGCAGAGTCATCAGGAGTATAGAAACACAGAGGGACCTAGGTGTGCAAGTCCACAAATCCTTGAAGGTGGCAGCACAGGTGGAGAAGGTGGTGAAGAAGGCATATGGTATGCTTGCCTTTATAGGACGGGGTATAGAGTATAAAAGCTGGAGTCTGATGATGCAGCTGTATAGAACGCTGGTTAGGCCACATTTGGAATACTGCGTCCAGTTCTGGTCGCCGCACTACCAGAAGGACGTGGAGGCTTTAGAGAGAGTGCAGAGAAGGTTTACCAGGATGTTGCCTGGTATGGAGGGTCTTAGCTATGAGGAGAGATTGGGTAAACTGGGCTTGTTCTCCCTGGAAAGACGGAGAATGAGGGGAGACCTAATAGAGGTGTACAAAATTATGAAGGATATGGATAGGGTGAACGGCGGGAAGCTTTCTCCCAGGTCGGAGGTCACGATCACGAGGGGTCACGGGCTCAAGGTGAGAGGGGCGAGGTATAACTCAGATATCAGAGTTTTTTACACAGAGGGTGGTGGGGGCCTGGAATGCGCTGCCAAGTAGGGTGGTGGAGGCAGGCACGCTGACATCGTTTAAGACTTACCTGGATAGTCACATGAGCAGCCTGGGAATGGAGGGATACAAACGATTGGTCTAGTTGGACCAATGAGCGGCACAGGCTTGGAGGGCCGAAGGGCCTGTTTCCTGTGCTGTACTGTTCTTTGTTCTTTCTTTGTTCTTTGATTATCAGTAAAGTGATGGAAGGGGTCATCGACAGCGCTATCAAGCAGCACCTGCTCAGCAATAACCTGCTCAGTGACGCCCAGTTTGGGTTTCGCCAGGGTCACTCAGGGTCACGCCAGGGTCACTCAGCTCCTGACCTCATTACAGCCTTGGTTCAAACAGGGACAAAAGAGCTGAATTCCAGGGTGAGGCGAGAGTGACAGCTCTTGACATCAAGGCAGCATTTGACCGAGTGTGGCATCAAGGAGCCCGAGCGAAACTGGAATCAACGGGTATCAGGGGGCAAACTCTCCACTGGTTGGAGTCATACCTGGTACATAGGAAGATGGTTGTGGTTGTGGAGGGTCAGTCATCTCAGCTCCAGGACATCTCTGCAGGAGTCTCTCAGGGTTAGTGTCCTCGGCCCAACTATCTTCAGCTGCTTCATCAATAACCTTCCCTCCGTCATAAGGTCAGAAGTGGGGATGTTCGCCGATGATTGCACAATGTTCAGCACCACTTGTGACTCCTCAGATACTGAAACAGTCCATGTCCAAATGCAGCAAGATCTGGACAATATCCAGGCTGGGCTGACAAGCGGCAGTAACATTCACGCCACACAAATGTCATCACCAATAAGAGACACTCTAACCACCGCCCCTTGACATTCAATGGCGTTACCATCGCTGAATCCCCCACTCTCAACATCCTTGGGGGTTACCATTGAGCAGAAACTCAACTGGACTCACCACATTAACACACTGGCTCCAAGAGCAGGTCAGAGGCTGGGAATACTGCGGCAAGTAACTCACCCCCTGACTCCCCAAAGCCTGTCCACCTTCTAATGGCAATAAATGCTGGTCTAGCCAGCAACTCCCTCACCCTGTGAATGACTTTAAACAAATTCATGGGGATAAGGAGAGATGCTGAAGGACATTTCGTGAGAACTCCAGCCAGCTGAGATTGTGGTTAGAATACAATACTCAGGATTAGGCTGGATAGATAGATCAAAGAATCTGGGAACACGATGGATCAGTATTCCTGGGAATATTGGCCGGGTTGAACAAAGGGCTACTTATTATGAATGCCCGATGACAAAGCTGATTGTGTGTGAACATTTTGGACTGCGCTGGGTTAATGGGCAACAGCCTGTGTAGGGCACTGCCATCTGGTGGAGTGTAGGAGAACTGTAGGTGTGTCATTGGACACTCGATGCTTGGTATCGTAGATTGGTGCCGATCAGAGAAATGACAGGTTCTGGGTCACATCAATCCCCCAGTATCTGATTACAGAGTGTCGGTATTTGAAACAACAAGAACACAACATTCCTTTAGCCCCACGCACAGTCACTCAGTCATTTTTACCTTGAACGTGGCAGTTGTGTGGTGAGATTTAGCTGATCCTATGTGTGACAGAATTTTGAAATGTTTCATTCATTTATGGGATATGGACATCATTGGCTGACCAGCATTTATTGCCCATCCCTAATTGCCCCTTCAGAAGGTGGTGGTGAGCTGCCTTTTGAACTGTTGCAGTCAATGTGGTGTAGGTACACCCACAGTGCTGTTAGGAAAGGAATTCCAGGATTTTGACCCAGCGACAGTGAAGGAACGGTGATATATTTCCAAGTTCAGGATGGTGTGTGACTCGGAGGGGAACCTCCAGGTTCCCATGGTGTTCCCATGTATCTGCTGCCCTTGTCCTTCTGAATGATAGACGTCATGTGTTTGGAAGGTGCTATCGAAGGAGCCTTGGTGAATTGCTGCAGTGCATCTTGTAGATAGAACACACTGCTGCTACTGAGCATCAGTGATGGAGGGAATCATAGAATCATCGAAGCCCTACAGTGCAGAAGGAGGCCATTCGGCCCATCGAGTCTACACCGACCACAATCCCACCCAGGCCCTACCCCCATATCCCGACACATTTACCCGCTAATGCCTCTAACCTACACATCCCAGGACACTAAGGGGCAATTTTAGCATGGCCAATCAACCTAACCCGCACATCTTTGGACTGTGGGAGGAAACCGGAGCACCCGGAGGAAACCCACGCAGACACGAGGGATTGGATGTTTGTGGATATGGTGCCAGTCAAGCGGGGCTGCTTTGTCCTGGATGGTGTTGAGCTTTTTGAGTGTTGTTGCAGCTGCACCCATCCCGGCAAGTGGGGAGTATTCCATCACACTCCTGATTTGTACCTTGCAGATCTGGAATTAAGAATCTACTGATGACCATGAATCCATTGTTGATTGTCAGAAAAACCCATCTGGTTCACTAATGTCCTTCAGGGAAGGAAATCTGCCGTCCTGACCCGGTCTGGCCTACATGTGACTCCAGATCCACAGCAATGTGGTGCACTCTCAACTGCCCTCCAGGGGCAACCAGGGATGGGCAATAAATGCCAGCCCAGCGATGCCCATGTCCCACAAATTAATAAAAAAAGAGAGGGTGGCTTTAGGGAGGGAAAGTTCAGAAATATTTATCTCAAAGCAGAGAGTGTCCAGAGAAAAGGCTGATTGTACCTCAAATTCCCGCCTCAAAACAGAGTCACTGAATCAACCAGGAAGGGGAAAGGGCAATAAAACAAACCTCTATCTAACCCCGTGCTGTACCTGTGCTGGGAGTGTTTGATGGGGGACGGTGTAGAGGGAGCTTTACTCTGTATCTAACCCCGTGCTGTACCTGTCCTGGGAGTGTTTGATGGGGACAGTGTAGAGGGAGCTTTACTCTGTATCTAACCCCGTGCTGTACCTGTCCTGGGAGTGTTTGATGGGGGACAGTGTAGAGGGAGCTTTACTCTGTATCTAACCCCGTGCTGTATCTGTCCTGAGAGTGTTTGGTGTGGACAAATTGCTTAATACCCTGAGGCACGGTAGCACAGTGGTTAGCGCTGCTGCCTCACAGCACCAGGGACCCGGGTTCGATTCCCGGCTTGGATCACTGTCAGTGTGGAATTTGCACGTTCTCCCTGTGTCTGCGTGGGTTTCCTCCGGGTGCTCCGGTTTCCTTCCACAGTCCAAAGATTAGGTTGATTGGTCATGCTAAATTGTCCCTTAGTGTCAGGGGGTTAGTAAGGTAAATAAATAGGGTTATGGAGATAGGGCCTGGGTGGGATTGGGGCTGCTGCAAACTAGATGGACCGAATGGCCTCCTTCTACACGGTTAGGGATTCTATGATTCTATGACACCAAAAATCTGTCTGTTCCAGCCTGAAATATATTGACGATGGAGCATCCACAACCCTCTGGGGAGAGAATTCCAAAGATTCACAACCCTTTGAGTGAAGTAATTTTTTCTTGTCTCAGTCCTAAATGATTGGCCTCTTATCCTGAGACTGTACCCCCATGTTTTAGATTCCCCAGCCAGGGGAAACAATCTCTCAGCGTCCACCCTGTCAAACCCCTTCAGAATCGTGTCGGTTTCAATGCGATCGCCTCTCATTCTTCGAAACTCTGGGTGGGGAAGCAGTGGTGCAGTGATATTGTCACTGGATTTGTAACCCAGAGAGTCCAACCAAGATCTGGGGACTCGGGTTCAAATCCTACCATGGCAGATGGTGTTATTTGAATTCAATAAAAATTTGGAATTAGATGTCTAATGAAACCATTGCCGATTGTCGTAAAAACCCATCTGGCTCATTAATGTTCTTTAGGGAAGGAAATCTACCGTCCTTACCCGGTCTGGCCTACATGTGACTCCAGAGCCATAACAGTACAGTTGCTCTCAAATGCCCTCTGAAATGGAAGGCAGTTCGGGATGGGCAATAAATGCTGGCCTAGCGGCGACGCCCACATTCCATAAATGAATTTTAAAAAGACCCAATTTACACAATGTCTCACATCATAGGGCACTCATCCCTCCCCCCTCATCCCAGAGACCAATCTGGTGAATCTTTGCTATACCGTCTCCAATACAAGGTGAGGCAGTGGCTTGATGGTATTGTCACTGGATAGGAGATCCAGGGTGATGCTCTGGGGACCTGGGTTCGAATCTTACCATGTCAGATGGTGAAAACTGAATTCAATAAAAATCTGGAATTCAAAGTCTAATGATGACCATGAAACCATTGTCGATTGTCGTAAAAACCCATCTGGTTCACTCATGTCTTTTAGAGAAGGAAATCTGCCGTCCTTACCCCGGTCTGGTCTACATGTGACTCCAGAGCCACAGCAATGTGGTCGACTCTTAACTGCCCTCCAAGGGCAACTAGGGATGAATTCTGAGCAGCCAGCGATACACATATTGCAGAAAATAATTTTTAAAAGTTTATCCTTCCTTAAATGTGGAGACCAAAACTACACACAATATTCCAGATGTGGTCTCACCAAAACCCTGCACAACTGTAGCAAGATTTCTTATTCCTGTACTCCAATCCCCTGCAATAAAGACCAACATTCCACTTGCCTTCCTGACTGCTTGAAGCAGCAGCATGCTAACTTTCTGCGTTCCTTGTACAAATACACCCAAGTCTCTTTAAACATCATCATTTATAATTTCCTTTTATGAAATGCTTTCATTTTCTCTGCTTACCAGTGAAGTGAATAGCCTCACACTTCACTGCATTAGACTCCAAATCCACCATCTTCTCGCTCTCACTAAAGGTGAATTTACATTCAGACAAAAGCAGAGAATTAGTCCAACAGCATTAATTATCCAATGTGTCTGTGTTTCTCTGTGCACAATCTGTCTGCAATGCGCATGTACGATTTGTTAGTGTTACGTGTACATGTTCTATGTACAGTGATGGACAGAGGGGAACCAGTAGACGTGTTGTATTTGGACTTCCAGAAGGTGTTTGACAAGGTACCTCCCAAAAGGTTAAGTCACAACAATCCATGGTGTTGGAGGTGGTATCATGGCACGGAGAGAGAATTGGCCATTGGACAGGAAACAGCGAGTGGAGATAAAGGTTCTTTTGCAGGTTGGTGACCAGTAACCAGTGGGATTCCACAGGGATCAGTGCTGGGACTGCAACTGTTTACAATATGTATTAATGACTTGGAGAAGGGAGCGAATGTGCTGGAGCCAAGGTGGAAAGGCAGGCTGCGAGAGGAGTACAATTTACAAAGAGATGAGGATATTGAATTTGATGATCAGCCATGATCATATTGAATGGCGGAGCAGGCTCGAAGGGCCGAATGGCCTCCTCCTGCTTCTAGTTTCTATGTTTCTATATTGATAGATGGAATAAACGGGCAAAAGGAGGATAATGTGGGAAAATGTGAAGTTGTTCATTTTGGAAAGGAGAACAAAAGAACAGAGAATTATTTAAATGGAGAAAAACTGCAGAAAGCAGCAGCACAAAGGGACTTTGGGGTACTTGTGCACGAAACACAGAAAGCTAGCACACAGGAGCAGCAGGTCATCAGGCAGGGTAATGGAATGTTGGCCTTTATTTCAAGGGGGTTGGAGTATAAGAGTAGGGAAGTCTTGCTGCAACTGTACAAGATACTGGTGAGACCACATCTGGAACACTGTGAGCAGTTTTGCTCCCCTTATGTAAGGAAAGATATCATTTCATTGGAGGCAGTTCAGAGAAGGTTCACTGGGATGATCCCCGGTGTGGAGGGATTGTCTAATGAGGAAAGGTTAAACAGGCTGGGGACTCTATTCACTGGGATTTAGAGGAATGAGAGGTGATCTCATTGAAACATATCGGATTCTTGGGGGTTTGACAGGGTAAATGCTGAGAGGATGTTTCCCCTCATGGGAGAGTCTCGAACCGGAGGGCAGAGTCTCAGAGTAAAAAGGTGCCAATTTAAGATTGAGATGAGGAGGAATTTCTTCTCTCAGAGGGATGTGAATCTTTGGAACTACTTGTCACAGAGAGCTGTGGGGATTGTGTGTATTTAAGGCTGAGATAGATTTTTGATTAGTAAGAGAATGAAGGGTTACGGAGAAAAGGCAGGAAAGTGGACATGAAGAATATCAGATTAGCTGTGATCCTATTGAATTATGATGCAGGTTCGAGGGGCTGAATGGCCGACTCCTGTTCCTATTTCTTATGATTTTTATGGTCTTATTTGCGTCCATGATGTGTCTGAGTTACATGTGTATGATGTAGGTATGATACCAGTGATCTGTGTGTGCACTGTGTGTACGATGTGTGTACAATGTGTGTGTACCAGGTGTGTACCATGTGTGTACGATGTGTGTACACTGTGTGTACCAGGTGTGTACCATGTGTGTACGATGTGTGTACACTGTGTGTACCAGGTGTGTACCATGTGTGTACGATGTGTCAGTGGTCTGTATGGAGATGAATTTGGGATTCGGGGGGGGGGGTGCAGTCTGCTCCCAATGTCTCTCCACTTGCTCTGATGAATTGTGGAGAAGTCTGTGAAGAAGCGGAGGTGGGGGAGACACTGTCTCCAACAATGTGAAGCTGTTGCTAAAACTGTGCAGGGGCTGAGTTTAGAGAACAGGATTGAACAGATGTGGAGAGTGTGAGGAGGTGATTATAATGCAGACAATTCTGATTCACTCAGTTTGATCATACTCTGTGCAACAACATGCAGGGCAAATCCAACTGCCCAAACACCACTTCCTCAGAGAATACTCAGTCATCAGTAAAGTGATGGAAGGGGTCATCAACAACACTATCAAGTGGCATTTACTCAGCAATAAACCACTGACAGAGACTGAGTTTGGGTTCTGCCAGGGCCACTCAGCTCCAGTCCTCATTGAAACATAGAAATAGGAGGAGGAGGAGGCCATTCGGCCCTTCGAGCCTGCTCCACCATTCATTACAATCATGGCTGATCATCCGACTCAACAGCCTAATCCTGCTTTCTCCCCGTAACCTTTGATCCCATTCGCCCCGAGTGCTATATCCAGCCGCCTCTTGAATACATTCAATGTTTTGGCATCAACTACTTCCTGTGGTAATGAATTCCACAGACTCACCACTCTCTGGGTGAAGAAATGTCTCCTCACCTCCGTCCTGATTGCTCTACTTTGAATCCTCAGACTTTAAATCCTGGTTCTGGACTTGCCCACCATCGGGAATATCCTCGGTGCATCTCACAGAATCACAGAATACCACAGTGCAGAAGAGGCCCTTCAGCCCATCGAGTTCGCACCAATGCATGAAAGGCCCTGACCTGCCCACCTAATCCCACTTGCCAGCACTGGGCCCATAGCTCTGAATTTTATGATGTGCCAAGTACTCATCCAGGTACTTTTTAAAGGATGTGAGGCATCCCCCCTCCGCCACCCTCCCAGGCAGCGCATTCCAGACCGTCATCTCCCTCTGGGTAAAAAAGGTTTTCCTCAAAACTCCCCTAAACCTCTCACCCCTCGCTTTTAACTTGCGTCCCCTCGTGACTGACCTTTCAACTAAGGGGAACAGCTGCTCCTTATCCACCCTGTCCATGACCCTCATAATCTTGTACACCTCGATCAGGTCGCCCCTCAGTCTTCTCTGCTCCTGAGAAAACAACCCAAGCCTATCCAACCTCTCTTTATAACTTAAATGTTCCATCCCAGGCAGCATCCTGGTGAATCTCCTCTGCACCCCTCCAGTGCAATCACATCCTTCCTATAATGTGGTGACCAGAACTGCACACAGTGCTCCAGCTGTGACCTCACCAAAGTTCTATACAACTCCATCATGACCTCTATGCTTTTGTAATCTATACCCCGATTGATAAAGGAGGGTGTGCCATATGCCTTTTTCACCACCCTATTAACCCACCTTTCCGCCTTCAGAGATCTATGGACAAACACGCCAAGGTCCCTTTGTTCTTCAGAACTTCCCAGTGTCAAACCTTTCATAGTATATTTCCTTGTCAAATTACTCCTTCCAAAGTGCATCACCTCTCACTTTTCAGGGTTAAATCCCATCTGCCACTTATCCGTCCATTTGACCACCTCGTCTAGATCTTCCTGTAACCCAAGACACTCAACCTCACTGTTAACCACCCGGCCAATCTTTGTGTCAAAGAACAAAGAAAATTACAGCGCAGGAACAGGCCCTTCAGCCCTCCAAGCCTGCACCGACCATGCTGCCCGACTGAACTAAAACCCCCTACCCTTCTGGGGACCATATCCCTCTATTCCCATCCGATTCATGTATTTGTCAAGACGCCCCTTAAAAGTCACTACCGTATCCGCTTCCACTACCTCCCCCGGCAACGAGTTCTAGGCACCCAGTACTCTGTGTAAAAAATCTGCCTCGTACATCTCCTTTAAACCTTGCCCCTCGCACCTTAAACCTGTGCCCCCTGGTAATTGACTCTTCCACCCTAGGAAAAAGCTTCTGGCTATCCACTCTGTCCATGTCCCTCATAATCTTGTAGACTTCTATCAGGTCGCCCCTCAAACTCCATCGTTCCAGTGAGAACAAACCAAGTTTTTCCAACCTCTCCTCATAGCTAATGCCCTCCACACCAGGCAACATCCTGGTAAATCTTTTCTGTATCCTCTCCAAAGCCTCCACATCCTTCTGGTAGTGTGGTGACCAGAATTGAACACTATATTCCAAATGGCGCCTAACTAAGGTTCTATAAAGCTGCAACATGACTTGCCAATTTTTAAACTCAACGCCCCGGCCGATGAAGGCAAGCATGCAGTATGCCTTCTTGACTACCTTCTCCACCTGCATTGCCACTTTCAGTGACCTGTGTACCTGTACACCCAGATCCCTCTGCCTATCAATACTCCTAAGGGTTCTGCCATTTACTGTATATTTCCTATCTGTATTAGACCTTCCAAAATGCATTACCTCACATTTGTTTGGATTAAACTCCATCTGCCATCTCTCTGCCCAAGTCTCCAACTGATCTATATCCTGCTGTAACCTCTGATGTTCCTCATCGCTATCCACAAATCCACCAACCTTTGTGTCGTCCGCAAACTTACTAATCAAATCAGTTACATTTTCCTCCAAATCATTAATATATATTACAAACAGCAAAGATCCCAGCACTGATCAGTGAGGAACGCCATGTGTCACAGCCCTCCATTCAGAAATGCACCCTTTCACTGCTACCCTCTGTCTTCTTTGACTGAGTAAGAGTTTTAACAACACCAGGTTAAAGCCCAACAGGTTTATTTGGTAGCAAATGCCATTAGCTTTCGGAGCGCTGCTCCCTCATCAGATGGAGTGGAAATCTGCTCTCAAACAGGGCACAGAGACACAAAATCAAGTTACAGAATACTGATTAGAATGCGAATCTCTACAGTCAACCAGGTCTTAAAGATACAGACAATGTGAGTGGAGGGAGCATTAAGCACAGGTTAAAGAGATGTGTATTGTTTCCAGACAGGACAGCCAGTGAGATTCTGCAAGTCCAGGAGGCAAGCTGTGGGGGTTACTGATAGTGTGACATAAACCCAACATGCCAGTTTAGGCCATCCTCATGTGTGCAGAACTTGGCTATCAGTTTCTGCTCAGTGACTCTGCGCTGTCATGTGTCGTGAAGGCCGCCTTGGAGAACGCTTACCCGAAGATCAGAGGCTGAATGCCCATGACCACTGAAGTGCTCCCCAACAGGAAGATCACCAGACAATCTTGCCTGGTGATTGTCGAGCAGTGTTCATTCATCCGTTGTCGTAGCGTCTGCATGGTTTCCCCAATGTACCATGCCTCGGGACATCCTTTCCTGCAGCGTATCAGGTAGACAACGTTGGCCGAGTTGCAAGAGTATGTACCGTGTACCTGGTGGATGGTGTTCTCATGTGAGACGATGGCATCCGTGTCGATGATCCGGCACGTCTTGCAGAGGTTGCTGTGGCAGGGTTGTGTGGTGTCGTGGTCACTGTTCTCCTGAAGGCTGGGTAGTTTGCTGCGGACAATGGTCTGTTTGAGGTTGTGCGGTTGTTTGAAGGCAAGAAGTGGGGGTGTGGGGATGGCCTTGGCGAGATGTTCATCTCGCCAAGGACAAACACGGGACACGGTGGACAGAGTACCCTTCGTCGTCCAGTACTTCCCCGGAGCAGAGAAGCTACGGAATCTCCTCCGGAGCCTTCAACATGTCATTGATGAAGACGAACATCTCGCCAAGGCCATCCCCACACCCCCACTTCTTGCCTTCAAACAACCGCACAACCTCAAGCAGACCATTGTCCGCAGCAAACTACCCAGCCTTCAGGAGAACAGTGACCACGACACCACACAACCCTGCCACAAAAACCTCTGCAAGACGTGCCGGATCATCGACACGGATGCCATCATCTCTCGTGAGAACACCATCCACCAGGTACACGGTACCTACTCTTGCAACTCGGCCAACGTTGTCTACCTGATACGCTGCAGGAAAGGATGTCCCGAGGCATGGTACATTGGGGAGACCATGCAGACGCTACGACAACAGATGAATGAACACCGCTCGACAATCACCAGGCAAGACTGTTCTCTTCCTGTTGGGGAGCACTTCAGCGGTCACGGGCATTCAGCCTCTGATATTCGGGTAAGCGTTCTCCAAGGCGGCCTTCACGACACACGACAGTGCAGAGTCGCTGAGCAGAAACTGATAGCCAAGTTCCGCACACATGAGGTCGGCCTAAACTGGGATGTTGGGTTCATGTCACACTATCAGTAACCCCCACAGCTTGCCTCCTGGACTTGCAGAATTTCACTGGCTGTCCTGTCTGGAGACAATACACATCTCTTTAACCTGTGCTTAATGCTCCCTATGCTCCCTATACCCATCAAAATCTCAGCTTCTCAAGTGCCGGCAACATCCTTGTGAACCTTCTCTGCACTCTTTCAACCTTATTTACATCCTTCCTGTAACTAGGTGACCAAAACTGTACACAATACTCCAAATTCGGCCTCACCAATGCCTTATATAACCTTACCATAACACTCCAACTTTTATACTCAATACTCCGATGTATAAAGGCCAATGTACCAAAGGCACTCTTTATGACCCTATCCACCTGTGACGTCACTTTTAGGGAATTCTGTACCTGTATTCCCAGATCCCTCTGTTCAACTGCACTCTTCAGAGTCCTACCATTTACCCTGTACGTTCTTCTTTGGTTTGTCCTTCCAAAGTGCAATATCTCACACTTGTCTGCGTTAAATTCCATTTGCCATTTTTCAGCCCATTTTTCTAGTTGGTCCAAATCCCTCTGTAAGCTTTGAAAACCTTCCTCACTGTCCACTACACCTCCAATCTTTGTATCATCAGCAAACTTGCTGATCCAATTTACCACATTATCATCCAGATCATTGATATCGATGACAAACAACAATGGACCCAACACCGATCCCTGCGGCACACCACTAGTCACAGGCCTCCACTCAGAGAAGCAATCCTCCACAACCACTCTCTGGCATACAGGAATGTGTCGGTCCTGAATCCCTATTAACTTACACTTGAAAACCTCCCACATGCCAGATATTAATTTGCCCTCAAACATCTGCCCCCAATCTACATTCTTCAGTTCCTGTCTAATATTGTTATAATTAGCCTTCCCCCAATTTAGCACCTTCACTTGAGGACCACACTTATCTTTATCCATCAGTACCTTAAAGCTTACTGAATTGTGGTCACTGTTCCCAAACTGCTCCCCTAATTCCAGAACTGCTCCCCTAATCACAATCGGCAAACTTACTGATCCGACCCTCCATAGTCATCTATGTCATTTATATAAATGATGAACAATAGGGGGCGCAGCACGGATCCCTGTGGTTTGCACTGGGCACTGGCCTCCAGTCACTAAAGCAGCCGCCTGTCACCACCCTCTGTCTCCTACCGCTGAGCCAATTATGAATCCCCCTTGTCAGATCACCCTGTATCCCATGTGCATTTGCTTTCTTAAAAAGTCACTCATGTGAGACTTTGTCAAAGGTTTTGCTGAAATCCATGTAAACTACATCAACCGCACTCCCCTCATCCACACACTTGGTTACATGCTCAAAAAATTCAATCAAATTTGTTAGGCATGATCTCCTTCTGACAAAACCATGCTGACTGTCCCTGATCAAACCTTGCCGCTCCAAATGGAGATAGATTCTCTCCTTCAGAATCTTCTCCAGTAGTTTCCCAGCCACAGACGTGAGACTCACTGGTCTGTAGTTCCCTGGCTTGTCTCTGCAACTTTTCTTAAATAGTGGGACCACATTAGCTGTTCTCCAGTCCCCTGGCACCTCCCCAGACCCGCATTCCAACCAGTACCTTGTAAATTGAGTTTGTGTCTGTATATGCCCTGTTTGTGAACAGAACTCCTCACTCACCTGATGAAGGAGCGAGACTCCGAAAGCTTCTGCTGCCAAATAAACCTGTTGGACTTTAACCTGGTGTGAGACTTCTTACCGCGTTCACCCCAATGGCCAGGGAGGATTTAAAAATTTGGGTCAGAGCCCTTGCAATTTCCTCCCTTGCCTCTCACAGCAGCCTGGGACACAATTCATCCGGACCTGGAGATTTATCCACTTTTAAGCCAACCAATACCTCCAATACTTGTCGCTCCCGACGATAATTTTCTCCAGAGCCTCACAGTCTCTCTCCCCGAGTTCCATAACTACCTCCTCATTCCCATGGGTGAAAACGGATGTGAAATATTCATTTAACACCCTACCAATGTCCTCTGCTTCCACCCACAGATTTCACCCTTGGTCTCTATCGACCCCATCGACACTGCCGAGTCCTCTTAGAATTTTATAAGTCTCTGTGAGATCCCCCCTCGTTCACCTGAACTCCAGCGAAAACAATCCTAACCTGGTCAATCTCTCCTCATACATCAGTCCCGCCATCCCCGGAATCAGCCTGATTCGCTCCCTCGAGAGTCATGATGTGGAGATGCCGGCGTTGGACTGGGGTGGGCACAGTAAGAAGTCTCACAACACCAGGTTAAAGTCCAACAGGTTTATTTGGTAGAATGAGCTTTTGGAGCGCTGCTCCTTCATCAGGTGAGAGGGCCATTCGGTCAGAAATGGGGATGTTCACCGATGATTGGACAATGTTCAGCACCGTTCACGATTCCTCAGATACTGAAGCAGCCCATGTTCAAATGCAGCAAGATGCTGTATGTGGTCCCTAACTGCCCCAACACGGGGGGAGACAGTGGCTCAGTGGTAATGTCACTGGGCTAGTAATTGAGAGACACAGGCTAAAGTTCTGGATGATTGGTTCGAATCCCACGATGGCTGCTGGTGGAATTTAAATTCAATTAATTTTTTGAAAGAATCTGGAGCAGAAAGCTAACCTCAGTAATGGTCACCATGACACGATCATTTCACACAAAACCCACCTGGTTCACTAATGCCCTTTAGGGAAGGAAATCTGCCGTCCTTACCCGGTCTGGCCTACATGTGACTCCAGAACAACAGCAACATGGTCGACTTTTAAGATGGCCCAGCAAGCCCCTCAGTTCAAAGGCAATTAGGGATGGGCAATGCGGCGCTCCCTCAGTACTGACCCTCTGACAGTGCGGCACTCCCTCAGTACTGACCCTCTGTCAGTGCGGCACTCCCTCAGTACTGACCCTCTGACAGTGCGGCACTCCTCAGTACTGACCCTCTGACAGTGCGGCACTCCCTCAGTACTGACCCTCTGACAGTGCGGCACTTCCTCAGTACTGACCCTCTGACAGTGCAGCATTCCCTCAGTACTGACCCTCTGACAGTGCGGCACTCCCTCAGTACTGACCCTCTGACAGTGCGGCACTCCCTCAGTACTGACCCTCTGACAGTGCTGCATTCCCTCAGTACTGACCCTCTGACAGTGCGGCACTCCCTCAGTACTGACCCTCTGACAGTGCGGCACTCCCTCAGTACTGACCCTCTGACAGTGCGGCACTCCCTCAGTACTGACCCTCTGACAGTGCAGCATTCCCTCAGTACTGACCCTCTGACAGTGCGGCGCTCCCTCAGTACTGACCCTCTGACAGTGCGGCACTCCCTCAGCACTGACCCTCTGACAGTACGGCACTCCCTCAGCACTGACCCTCTTAACAGTGCAGCACTCCCCCAGCACTGACCCTCTTAACAGTGCAGCACTCCCTCAGTACTGACCCGCTGACAGTGCGGCACTCCCTCAGCACTGACCCTCTGACAGTGCGGCACTCCCTCAGTACTGACTCTCTGACAGTGCGGCACTTAGGCAGCACTGACCCTCTGACAGTGCGGCACTCCCTCAGTACTGACCCTCTGACAGTGCGGCGCTCACTCAGAACTGATCCTCTGACAGTGCGGCACTCCCTCAGTACTGACCCTCTGACAGTGCGGCACACCCTCAGTACTGACCCTCTGACAGTGCGGCACTCCCTCAGTACTGACCCTCTGACAGTGCGGCACTCCCTCAGTACTGAACCTCTGACAGTGCGGCACTCCCTCAGCACTGACCCTCTGGCAGTGCAGCACTCCCTCAGTACTGATCCTCTCACAGTGCGGCACTCCCTCAGTACTGACCCTCTGACAGTGCGGCACCCCCTCAGTACTGACCCTCTGACAGTGCGGCACTCCCTCAGTACTGACCCTCTGACAGTGCGGCACTCCCTCAGTACTGACCCTCTGACAGTGCGGCACTCCCTCAGTACTGACCCTCTGACAGTGCGGCGCTCATTCAGTACTGACCCTCTGACAGTGCGGCACTCCCTCAGTACTGACCCTCTGACAGTGCTGCACTCTCTCAGTACTGACCCTCTGACAGTGCGGCACTCACTCAGTACTGACCCTCTGACAGTGCGGCACTCCCTCAGTACTGACCCTCTGACAGTGCAGCATTCCCTCAGTACTGACCCTCTGACAGTGCGGCACTCCCTCAGTACTGACCCTCTGACAGTGCGGCACTCCCTCAGTACTGACCCTCTGACAGTGCGGCACTCCCTCAGTACTGACCCTCTGACAGTGCGGCACTCCCTCAGTACTGACCCTCTGACAGTGCGGCACTCCCTCAGTACTGACCCTCTGACAGTGCGGCACTCCTCAGTACTGACCCTCTGACAGTGCGGCACTCCCTCAGTACTGACCCTCTGACAGTGCGGCACTCCCTCAGCACTGACCCTCTGACAGTGCGGCACTCCCTCAGTACTGACCCTCTGACAGTGCGGCACTCCTCAGTACTGACCCTCTGACAGTGCGGCATTCCCTCAGCACTGACCCTCTGACAGTGCGGCACTCCCTCAGTACTGACCCTCTGACAGTGCGGCACTCCCTCAGTACTGACCCTCTGACAGTGCGGCACTCCTTCAGTACGGACCCTCTGACAGTGCAGCACTCCCTCAGCACTGGCCCTCTGACAGTGCGGCGCTCCCTCAGTACTGACCCACTGACAGTGCAGCACCCCCTCAGCACTGACCCTCTGACAGTGCGGCACTCCCTCAGGACTGATCCTCTGACAGTGCGGCACTCCCTTGGTACTGACCCTCTGACAGTGCGGCACTCCCTCAGCACTGACCCTCTTAACAGTGCAGCACTCCCCCAGCACTGACCCTCTTAACAGTGCAGCACTCCCTCAGTACTGACCCGCTGACAGTGCGGCACTCCCTCAGCACTGACTCTCAGACAGTGCGGCACTTACGCAGCACTGACCCTCTGACAGTGCGGCACTCCCTCAGCACTGACCCTCTGGCAGTGCGGCGCTCACTCAGAACTGATCCTCTGACAGTGCGGCACTCCCTCAGCACTGACCCTCTGGCAGTGCGGCGCTCACTCAGAACTGATCCTCTGACAGTGCGGCACTCCCTCAGTACTGACCCTCTGACAGTGCGGCACACCCTCAGTACTGACCCTCTGACAGTGCGGCACTCCCTCAGTTCTGACCCTCTGACAGTGCGGCACTCCCTCAGTACTGAACCTCTGACAGTGCGGCACTCCCTCAGTACTGACCCTCTGACAGTGCGGCACTCCCTCAGTACTGGCCCTCTGACAGTGCGGCGCTCCCTCAGTACTGACCCACTGACAGTGCAGCACCCCCTCAGCACTGACCCTCTGACAGTGCGGCACTCCCTCAGGACTGATCCTCTGACAGTGCGGCACTCCCTCGGTACTGACCCTCTGACAGTGCGGCACTCCCTCAGCACTGACCCTCTTAACAGTGCAGCACTCCCCCAGCACTGACCCTCTTAACAGTGCAGCACTCCCTCAGTACTGACCCGCTGACAGTGCGGCACTCCCTCAGCACTGACCCTCTGACAGTGCGGCACTCCCTCAGTACTGACTCTCTGACAGTGCGGCATTCCCTCAGCACTGACCCTCTGGCAGTGCGGCGCTCACTCAGAACTGATCCTCTGACAGTGCGGCACTCCCTCAGTACTGACCCTCTGACAGTGCGGCACACCCTCAGTACTGACCCTCTGACAGTGCGGCACTCCCTCAGTACTGACCCTCTGACAGTGCGGCACTCCCTCAGTACTGACCCTCTGACAGTGCGGCACTCCCTCAGCACTGACCCTCTGGCAGTGCAGCACTCCCTCAGTACTGATCCTCTCACAGTGCGGCACTCCCTCAGTACTGACCCTCTGACAGTGCGGCACCCCCTCAGTACTGACCCTCTGACAGTGCGGCACTCCCTCAGTACTGACCCTCTGACAGTGCGGCACTCCCTCAGTACTGACCCTCTGACAGTGCGGCACTCCCTCAGTACTGACCCTCTGACAGTGCGGCGCTCATTCAGTACTGACCCTCTGACAGTGCGGCACTCCCTCAGTACTGACCCTCTGACAGTGCTGCACTCTCTCAGTACTGACCCTCTGACAGTGCGGCACTCCCTCAGTACTGACCCTCTGACAGTGCGGCACTCCCTCAGCACTGACCCTCTGACAGTGTGGCACTCCCTCAGCACTGGCCCTCTGACAGTGCGGCGCTCCCTCAGTACTGACCCACTGACAGTGCAGCACCCCCTCAGCACTGACCCTCTGACAGTGTGGCACTCCCTCAGGACTGACCCTCTTACAGTGCGGCACTCCCTCAGTACTGACCCTCTGACAGTGCGGCACTCCCTCAGTACTGACCCTCTGACAGTGCGGCACTCCCTCAGTACTGACCCTCTGACAGTGCGTCACTCCCTCAGTACTGACCCTCTGATAGTGCGGCACTCCCTCAGCACTGACCGTCTGACAGTGCGGCACTCCCTCAGCACTGACCGTCTGACAGTGCAGCACTCCCTCAGTACTGACCCTCTGACAGTGCGGCACTCCCTCAGCACTGACCCTCTTAACAGTGCAGCACTCCCTCAGTACTGACCCTCTGACAGTGCGGCACTCCCTCAGCACTTGCCCTCTGACAGTGCGGCACTCCCTCAGCACTGACCCTCTGACAATGCGAACTCCCTCAGTACTGACCCTCTGACAGTGCTGCACTCTCTCAGTACTGACCCTCTGACAGTGCGGCACTCCCTCAGTACTGACCCTCTGACAGTGCGGCACTCCTTCAGTACGGACCCTCTGACAGTGCAGCACTCCCTCAGCACTGGCCCTCTGGCAGTGCGGCGCTCCCTCAGTACTGACCCACTGACAGTGCAGCACCCCCTCAGCACTGACCCTCTGACAGTGCGGCACTCCCTCAGGACTGATCCTCTGACAGTGCGGCACTCCCTCGGTACTGACCCTCTGACAGTGCGGCACTCCCTCAGCACTGACCCTCTTAACAGTGCAGCACTCCCTCAGTACTGACCCGCTGACAGTGCGGCACTCCCTCAGCACTGACCCTCTGACAGTGCGGCACTCCCTCAGCACTGACCCTCTGACAGTGCGGCACACCCTCAGTACTGACCCTCTGACAGTGCGGCACTCCCTCAGCACTGACCCTCTGACAGTGCGGCACTCCCTCAGCACTGACCCTCTGACAGTGCGGCACTCCCTCAGTACTGACTCTCTGACAGTGCGGCACTTACGCAGCACTGACCCTCTGACAGTGCGGCACTCCCTCAGCACTGACCCTCTGGCAGTGCGGCGCTCACTAAGAACTGATCCTCTGACAGTGCGGCACTCCCTCAGTACTGACCCTCTGACAGTGCGGCACACCCTCAGTACTGACCCTCTGACAGTGCGGCACTCCCTCAGTACTGACCCTCTGACAGTGCGGCACTCCCTCAGTACTGACCCTCTGACAGTGCGGCACTCCCTCAGCACTGACCCTCTGGCAGTGCAGCACTCCCTCAGTACTGATCCTCTCACAGTGCGGCACTCCCTCAGTACTGACCCTCTGACAGTGCGGCACCCCCTCAGTACTGACCCTCTGACAGTGCGGCACTCCCTCAGTACTGACCCTCTGACAGTGCGGCACCCCCTCAGTACTGACCCTCTGCCAGTGCGGCGCTCATTCAGTACTGACCCTCTGACAGTGCGGCACTCCCTCAGTACTGACCCTCTGACAGTGCGGCGCTCATTCAGTACTGACCCTCTGACAGTGCAGCACTCCCTCAGTACTGACCCTCTGACAGTGCTGCACTCTCTCAGTACTGACCCTCTGACAGTGCGGCAATCCCTCAGTACTGACCCTCTGACAGTGCGGCACTCCCTCAGCACTGACCCTCTGACAGTGTGGCACTCCCTCAGCACTGGCCCTCTGACAGTGCGGCGCTCCCTCAGTACTGACCCACTGACAGTGCAGCACCCCCTCAGTACTGACCCTCTGACAGTGCGGCACTCCCTCAGCACTGACCCTCTGACAGTGCGGCACTCCCTCAGTACTGACTCTCTGACAGTGCGGCACTTACGCAGCACTGACCCTCTGACAGTGCGGCACTCCCTCAGCACTGACCCTCTGGCAGTGCGGCGCTCACTAAGAACTGATCCTCTGACAGTGCGGCACTCCCTCAGTACTGACCCTCTGACAGTGCGGCACACCCTCAGTACTGACCCTCTGACAGTGCGGCACTCCCTCAGTACTGACCCTCTGACAGTGCGGCACTCCCTCAGTACTGACCCTCTGACAGTGCGGCACTCCCTCAGCACTGACCCTCTGGCAGTGCAGCACTCCCTCAGTACTGATCCTCTCACAGTGCGGCACTCCCTCAGTACTGACCCTCTGACAGTGCGGCACCCCCTCAGTACTGACCCTCTGACAGTGCGGCACTCCCTCAGTACTGACCCTCTGACAGTGCGGCACCCCCTCAGTACTGACCCTCTGCCAGTGCGGCGCTCATTCAGTACTGACCCTCTGACAGTGCGGCACTCCCTCAGTACTGACCCTCTGACAGTGCGGCGCTCATTCAGTACTGACCCTCTGACAGTGCAGCACTCCCTCAGTACTGACCCTCTGACAGTGCTGCACTCTCTCAGTACTGACCCTCTGACAGTGCGGCAATCCCTCAGTACTGACCCTCTGACAGTGCGGCACTCCCTCAGCACTGACCCTCTGACAGTGTGGCACTCCCTCAGCACTGGCCCTCTGACAGTGCGGCGCTCCCTCAGTACTGACCCACTGACAGTGCAGCACCCCCTCAGTACTGACCCTCTGACAGTGCGGCACTCCCTCAGGACTGACCCTCTGACAGTGCGGCACTCCCTCAGTACTGACCCTCTGACAGTGCGGCACTCCCTCAGTACTGACCCTCTGACAGTGCGGCACTCCCTCAGTACTGACCCTCTGACAGTGTGTCACTCCCTCAGTACTGACCCTCTGACAGTGCGGCACTCCCTCAGCACTGACCGTCTGACAGTGCAGCACTCCCTCAGTACTGACCCTATGACATTGCGGCACTCCCTCAGCACTGACCCTCTTAACAGTGCAGCACTCCCTCAGAACTGACCCTCTGACAGTGCAGCACTCCCTCAGTACTGACCCTCTGACAGTGCGGCACTCCCTCAGTACTGACCCTCTGACAGTGCGGCACTCCCTCAGCACTTGCCCTCTGACAGTGCGGCACTCCCTCAGCACTGACCCTCTGACAGTGCGGCACTCCCTCAGCACTGACCCTCTGACAGTGCGGCACTCCCTCAGCACTGACCCTCTGACAGTGCGGCACTCCCTCAGCACTGACCCTCTGACAGTGCGGCACTCCCTCAGTACTGACCCTCTGACAGTGCGGCACTCCCTCAGTACTGACCCTCTGACAGTGCGGCACTCCCTCAGTACTGACCCTCTGACAGTGCGGCACTCCCTCAGCACTGACCCTCTGACAGTGCGGCACTCCCTCAGCACTGACCCTCTGACAGTGCGGCGCTCACTCAGTGCTGCTCCCCTGACAGTGCGGCACTCCCTCAGTACTGACCCTCTGACAGTGCAGCACCCCCTCAGTACTGACCCTCTGACAGTGCGGCACTCCCTCAGTACTGAGCTTCTGACAATGCAGCACTCCCTCAGTACTGACCCTCTGACAGTGCGGCACTCCCTCAGTACTGACCATCAGACAGTGCGGCACTCCCTCAGCACTGACCCTCTGACAGTGCGGCACTCCCTCAGCACTGACCATCTGACAGTGCGGCACTCCCTCAGTACTGACCATCAGACAGTGCGGCACTCCCTCAGTACTGTCCCACTGCGTGTGCCCCTCCCAGTGGGTGTGAGCTCTTCCAGTGGGTGTGCCTGTCCCAGAGGGTGTGCCTCTCCCAGTGGTTGTGCCCTGTCCCAGTGGGTGTCCCTCTCCCAGTGGGTGTGCCTCTCCCAGTGGGTGTGCCTCTCCCAGTGGGTGTGCCAGTCCCATTGGGTTTGCCTCTCCCTGTGGGTGTGCCCTGTCCCAGTGGGTGTGCCACTCCCAGTGGGTGTGCCTCTCCCAGTGGGTGTGCCGTGTCCCAGTGGGTGTGCCTCTCCCAGTGGGTGTGCCCTGTCCCAGTGGGTGTGCCTCTCCAGTGGGTGTGCCTCTCCAGTGGGTGTTCCTCTCCCAGTGCATGTGCTCTGTCCCAGTCGGTGTGCCTGCCCCAGTGGGTGTGCGCTCGCCCAGTGGGTTGTCCGTTACCTGCGTGTGTGCCTCTTCCAGTGGGTGTGCCTGTCCCACTGGGTGTGCCTGTTCCACTGGGTGTGCCTCTCCAGTGGCTGTGCCTCTCCAGTGGGTGTGCCTCTCCCAGTGAGTGTGCCTGTCCCAGTGGATGTGCTCTGTCCCAGTGTGTGTGCCTGTCCCAGTGGATGTGCTCTGTTCCAGTCGGTGTGCCTCTTTCAGTGCGTGTGCTCTGTCCCAGTGCGTATGCTCTGTCCCAGTGTGAGTGCCTGTCCCAGTGGGTGTGCCTCTTCCAGTGCGTGTGCTCTGTCCCAGTGTGAGTGCCTGTCCCACTGGGTGTGCGTCTTCCAGTGCGTGTGCTCTGTCCCAGTCGGTGTGCCTGCCCCAGTGGGTGTGCCTCTCCAGTGGGTTGTCCTCTACCTGTGTGTGTGCCACTCCCAGTGGGTGTGCCTCTCCCAGTGGATGTGACTCGCCCAGTGGGTGTGCCTGTCCCAGTGGGTGTCCCTCTCCCAGTGGGTGTCCCTCTCTCAGTGGGTGTGCCTGTCCCACTGGGTGTGCCTCTCCCACCGGGTGTGCCTGTCGCAGTGGGTGTGCCTGCCCCAGTGGGTATGCCTGTCCCAGTGGGTCTGAGCTCTCCCAGTGGGTGTGCCTCTCCCAGTGGGTGAGCCTCTCCCAGTGGGTGTGCCTCTCCCTGCGGGTGTGCCGGTCCCAGTGGGGGTGAGCTCTCCCAGTGGGTGTGCCTCTCCCAGTGGGTGTGCTTCTCCCAGTGGGTGTACCTCTCCCAGTGGCTGTGCCCTGTCCCAGTAGGTGTGCCTCTCCAGTGGGTGGTCCTCTCCCTCTCGGTGTGCTTCTCCCAGTGGGTGTGCCTCTCCCAGTGGGTGTGCCTCTCCCAGTTGGTGTGCCAGTCCCATTGGGTTTGCCTCTCCCAGTGGGTGTGCCTCTCCCAGTGGGTGTGCCCTGTCCCAGTGGGTGTGCCGCGTCCCAGTGGGTGTGCCACTCCCAGTGGGTGTGCCTCTCCCAGTGGGTGTGCCGTGTCCCAGTGGGTGTGCCTCTCCCAGTGGGTGTGCCCTGTCCCAGTGGTTGTGCCTCTCCAGTGGGTGTGCCTCTCCAGTGGGTGTTCCTCTCCCAGTGCATGTGCTCTGTCCCAGTCGGTGTGCCTGCCCCAGTGGGTGTGCGCTCGCCCAGTGGGTTGTCCTTTACCTGCGTGTGTGCCTCTTCCAGTGGGTGTGCCTGTCCCACTGGGTGTGCCTGTTCCACTGGGTGTGCCTCTCCAGTGGCTGTGCCTCTCCAGTGGGTGTGCCTCTCCCAGTGAGTGTGCCTGTCCCAGTGGATGTGCTCTGCCCCAGTGTGTGTGCCTGTCCCAGTGGATGTGCTCTGTTCCAGTCGGTGTGCCTCTTTCAGTGCGTGTGCTCTGTCCCAGTGCGTGTGCTCTGTCCCAGTGTGAGTGCCTGTCCCAGTGGGTGTGCCTCTTCCAGTGCGTGTGCTCTGTCCCAGTGTGAGTGCCTGTCCCACTGGGTGTGCGTCTTCCAGTGCGTGTGCTCTGTCCCAGTCGGTGTGCCTGCCCCAGTGGGTGTGCCTCTCCAGTGGGTTGTCCTCTACCTGTGTGTGTGCCACTCCCAGTGGGTGTGCCTCTCCCAGTGGATGTGACTCGCCCAGTGGGTGTGCCTGTCCCAGTGGGTGTCCCTCTCCCAGTGGGTGTCCCTCTCTCAGTGGGTGTGCCTGTCCCACTGGGTGTGCCTCTCCCACCGAGTGTGCCTGTTGCAGTGGGTGTGCCTGTCCCAGTGGGTCTGAGCTCTCCCAGTGTGTGTGCCTCTCCCAGTGGGTGTGCCTCTCCCAGTGGGTGAGCCTCTCCCAGTGGGTGTGCCTCTCCCTGTGGGTGTGCCTGTCCCAGTGGGGGTGAGCTCTCCCAGTGGGTGTGCCTCTCCCAGTGGGTGTGCTTCTCCCAGTGGGTGTGCCTCTCCCAGTGGCTGTGCCCTGTCCCAGTAGGTGTGCCTCTCCAGTGGGTGGTCCTCTCCCAGTGGGTGTGCCTCTCCCAGTGGGTGTGCCCTGTCCCAGTGGGTGTGCCTCTCCCAGTGGGTGTGCCCTCTCCCAGTGGGTGTGCCTCTCCCAGTGGGTGTGCCCTGTCCCAGTGGGTGTGCCCTGTCCCAGTGGGTGTGCCTCTCCCAGTGGGTGTGCCCTGTCCCAGTGGGTGTGCCTCTCCCAGTGGGTGTGCCCTGTCCCAGTGGGTGTGCCCTGTCCCAGTGGGTGTGCCTCTCCCAGTGGGTGTGCCTGTCCCAGTGGGGGTGAGCTCTCCCAGTGGGTGTGCCTCTCCCAGTGGGTGTGCTTCTCCCAGTGGGTGTGCCTCTCCCAGTGGCTGTGCCCTGTCCCAGTAGGTGTGCCTCTCCAGTGGGTGGTCCTCTCCCAGTGGGTGTGCCTCTCCCAGTGGGTGTGCCCTGTCCCAGTGGGTGTGCCTCTCCCAGTGGGTGTGCCCTCTCCCAGTGGGTGTGCCTCTCCCAGTGGGTGTGCCCTGTCCCAGTGGGTGTGCCCTGTCCCAGTGGGTGTGCCTCTCCCAGTGGGTGTGCCCTGTCCCAGTGGGTGTGCCTCTCCCAGTGGGTGTGCCCTGTCCCAGTGGGTGTGCCCTGTCCCAGTGGGTGTGCCTCTCCCAGTGGGTGTGCCCTGTCCCAGTGGGTGTGCCTCTCCCAGTGGGTGTGCCCTGTCCCAGTGGGTGTGCCTCTCCCAGTGGGTGTGCCCTGTCCCAGTGGGTGTGCCTCTCCCAGTGGGTGTGCCCTGTCTCAGGCGGTGCTGAGGATGGTGTCTGCTGTGCGGGCTCAGTGCGAGAAGCGGCAGCTCCCGGAGCCGGATGGATGCAGCAGAAGTTTGTGTCTCGGTGCCTCTGTGTTATCACAAACAGTAAGAAGCGTTTCATTTCTCCATCCCTCCCCCTGTCTCCTTCCCTCTCTCTCTCTCTGTGTTTCTTAGCCTCTCACTCTTCACTTCATTTTTCACCTTTATCTCATCATTCTCTCTCTCTTTCACGCCATCATTTTCTTCATCTGTCTCCCCACCACCCCCATCCCCCCCAGCTCTGTCTCTCTCTCTCTCTCTCCCTCTGTCTCTCCCTCTGTCTCTCTCTCTCTCTGTCTCTCTCTTTCCCTCTGTCTCTCTTTCCCTGCCTCTGTCTCTCCCTCTGTCTCTCTCTGTCCCTCCCCCTGTCTCTCCCTCCCTCTGTCTCTCTCTCCCTCTGTCTGTCTCTCTCTCTCTGTCTCTCTCCCTCTGTCACCCTCTCTAACTGTCACACTTTTCCTCTCACTCTGTCTGTTCTCTGTTTCTGCTTCTCGCTCCACCTACCTGTGTGTCTGCCCCTGGAAGGGGAGTGGGGAGGCGGGAGTGTGTGGGGGTGGTGGTGGGGGGGGGGGGGGGGGGTTGTGTGTGGGTGTGTTGTGTGTGGGGGTAGTGTTTGTGTGTGTATGTGGGGGGGGGGGGGGGTGTTTGTAGGGTTGTGTGTGTGGGGGCTGTGTGTGGGAGGGTGTGTGTATGGGTGTGTGTGTGGCGGGGGGGCGTTGTGTGTGTGACTCTATTTTACAGTGAGGAACAAGGTCAAATTGTTTTCTGGTTTAAATGATTGAATTCGCTCCCTGGATTTGAATATTTAATATTAATATGAAGAGGGGACATTCTGCCTGTTTTAAGGAGACAGGTTGGGAAGTTCCGAATTCCATCGTTCGATTTATTTTATTTCCCAGTCTCTGTTTCCCAGTCTCTGTTTCTCAGTCACTGTATCCATGAGTTCCTATCTGTCTCTTCTCCTCTCTCCCTCTCTGCTTCTCTTTGCCTTTCTTTCCCAGTTGCTTTTCTATCTAACTCTCACACACATTTTGTCTGAGTTTATTTCAGTCCCTTTTCCACTGTATTTTTCCCACCTCTCTCTCTCTCTCTGTGTATATGGATCTCTCTCTCTCTCTCTGTATATGGATCTCTCTCTCTCTCTCTCTGTATGGAGCCCTCTCTCTCACACTCTGTGTATATATGGATCTCTCTCTCTCTCTCTCTGTGTATATGGATCTCTCTCTCTCTCTCTCTGTGTATATGGATCTCTCTCTCTCTCTCTGTGTGTATATGAATCTCTCTCTCTCTCTCTGTGTATATGAATCTCTCTCTCTCTCTCTGTGTGTGTGTGTATGGACCCCTCTCTCTCACACTCTGTGTATATGGACCTCTCTCTCTTTCTGTGTATATGGATCTCTCTCTCTCTCTCTCTCTGTGTATATGGATCTCTCTCTCTCTCTCTCTCTCTGTGTATATGGACCTCTCTCTCTCTCTCTCTCTGTGTATATGGATCTCTCTCTCTCTGTGTATATGAATCTCTCTCTCTCTCTCTCTCTCTGTGTATATGGACCTCTCTCTCTCTCTCTGTATATGGATCTCTCTCGCTCTCTGTGTGTGTATGGACCTCTCTCTCTCACTCTCTGTGTATATGATCTCTCTCTCTCTCTCTCTGTGTATATGGATCTCTCTCTCCCTCTCTCTGTATATGGACCTCTCTCTCTCTCTCTCTGTGTATATGGATCTCCCTCTCTCTTTCTCTGTGTATATGGATCTCTCTCTCTCTCTCTATGTGGATTTGGATCTCTCTCTCTCTCTCTCTCTGTGTATATGGATCTCTCTCTCTCTGTATGTGTATATGGATCTCTCTCTCTCTTTCTCTGTGTATATGGATCTCTCTCTTTCTCTCTCTCTGTGTATATGGATCTCGCTCTCTCTCTCTCTCTGTATATGGATCTTTCTCTCTCTCTCTGTGTATATGGACCTCTCTCTCTCTCTGTATATGGACCTCTCTCGCTCATTCTCTGTGTATATGGATCTCTCTCTCTCTCTCTCTCTGTATATGGATCTCTCTCTCTCTTTCTCTGTGTATATGGAGCTCTCTCTCTCTCTCTGTGTATATGGATCTCGCTCACTCTCTCTCTGTATATGAATCTTTCTCTCTCACTGTGTATATGGATATCTCTCTCTCTCTCTCTGTGTATATGGATCTCTCTCTCTCTCTGTGTATATGGATCTCTCTCTCTCTCTGTGTATATGGATCTCTCTCTCTCTCTCTCTCTGTGTATATGGACCTCTCTCTCTCTCTCTCTCTGTGTATATGGATCTCTCTCTCTCTGTGTATATGAATCTCTCTCTCTCTGTGTATATGGACCTCTCTCTCTCTCTGTATATGGATCTCTCTCGCTCTCTGTGTGTGTATGGACCTCTCTCTCTCACTCTCTGTGTATATGATCTCTCTCTCTCTCTCTCTCTGTATATGGATCTCTCTCTCCCTCTCTCTGTATATGGACCTCTCTCTCTCTCTCTGTGTGTATATGGATCTCCCTCTCTCTTTCTCTGTGTATATGGATCTCTCTCTCTCTATGTGGATTTGGATCTCTCTCTCTCTCTCTCTCTCTCTGTGTATATGGATCTCTCTCTCTCTCTGTGTGTGTATATGGATCTCTCTCTCTCTTTCTCTGTGTATATGGATCTCTCTCTCTCTCTCTGTGTATATGGATCTCGCTCTCTCTCTCTCTGTATATGGATCTTTCTCTCTCTCTCTGTGTATATGGACCTCTCTCTCTCTCTGTATATGGACCTCTCTCGCTCATTCTCTGTGTATATGGATCTCTCTCTCTCTCTTTCTCTGTGTATATGGATCTCTCTCTCTCTCTCTGTGTATATGGATCTCGCTCACTCTCTCTCTGTATATGAATCTTTCTCTCTCACTGTGTATATGGATATCTCTCTCTCTCTCTCTGTGTATATGGATCTCTCTCTCTCTCTCTGTATATGGATCTCTCCCGCTCTCTCTCTCTCTGTGTATATGGAATTCTCTCTTTCTCTGTGTATATGAATCTCTCTCTCTCTCACTGTGTACATGGATCTCTGTGTGTGTGTGTGTGTGTGTGCATATGGATCTCCCTCTCTCTTTCTCTGTGTATATGGATCTCTCTTTCTCTGTATATGGATCTCTCTCTCTCTCTCCCTCTCTCTGTGGATATGGATCTCTCTCTCTGCATATGGATCTCTCACTCTCTCTCTGTGTCTATGGATCTCCCTCTCTCTTTCTCTGTGTATATGGATCTCTCTCTCTCTCTCTACATATATATATATATATAGATCTCTCTCTCTCTCTCTGTATGTGGATCTCTCTCTGTGTATATGGATCTCTCTCTCTCTCTATGTATATGGATCTCTCTCTCTCTCTCTGTGTATATGGATCTCTCTCTCTCTCTCTGTATATGAATCTCCCTCTCTCTCTCTGTATATGGATCTCTCTCTCTCTCTCTGTGTATATGGATCTCTCTCTCTCTCTCTCTGTATATGGATCTCTCTCTCTCAGTGTATGTGGATCTCTCTCTCTCTTTCTGTATATGGATATCTCTCTCTCTCTCTCTCTTTGTATATGGTTCTCTCTCTCTCTGTATATGGATCTCTCTCTCTGTGTATATGGATCTCTCTCTCTGTGTATATGGATCTCTCTCTCTCTCTCCCTCTCTCTGTGTATATGGATCTCTCTCTCTCTCTCTGTGAATGTGGATCTCTCTTTCTCTCTCACTCTGTGTATATGGATCTCTCTCTCTCTCTCTCTGTGTAAATGGATCTCTCTCTCTCTATCTTTCTCTCTGTGTATATGGATCTCTCTCTCTCTGTGTAAATGGATCTCTCTCTCTCTATCTTTCTCTCCGTGTATATGGATCTCTCTCTCTCACTTTCTCTGTGTATATGGACCTTTCTCTCTCTTTGCATATGGTTCTCTCTCTCTCTCTGTATATGGATCTCTCTCTCTCTCTCTCCCTATATGGATCTCTCTCTCTCTCTCTCTCTATATGGATCTCTCTCTCGCTCTCTCTCTGTATATGGATCTCTCTCTCGCTCTCTCTCTGTATATGGATCTCTCTCTCTCTGTATATGGATCTCTCTCTCTCTCTGTATATGGATCTCTCTCTCTCTCTCTGTATATGGATCTCTCTCTCTCTCTACATATATATATATATATAGATCTCTCTCTCTCTCTGTATATGGATCTCTCTCTCTGTGTATATGGATCTCTCTCTCTGTGTATATGGATCTCTCTCTCTCTCTCCCTCTCTCTGTGTATATGGATCTCTCTCTCTCTATCTTTCTCTCTGTGTATATGGATCTCTCTCTCTCACTTTCTCTGTGTATATGGACCTTTCTCTCTCTTTGCATATGGTTCTCTCTCTCTCTGTATATGGATCTCTCTCTCTCTCTCTCTCTCTATATGGATCTCTCTCTCTCTCTCTATATGGATCTCTCTCTCGCTCTCTCTCTGTATATGGATCTCTCTCTCTGTGAATGTGGATCTCTCTTTCTCTCTCACTCTGTGTATATGGATCTCTCTCTCTCTCTCTCTCTCTGTGTAAATGGATCTCTCTCTCTCTCTCTCTCTCTCTCTCTCTGTGTAAATGGATCTCTCTCTCTCTATCTTTCTCTCTGTGTATATGGATCTCTCTCTCACTTTCTCTGTGTATATGGACCTTTCTCTCTCTTTGCATATGGTTCTCTCTCTCTCTGTATATGGATCTCTCTCTCTCTCTCTCTCTCTATATGGATCTCTCTCTCTCTCTCTCTCTCTATATGGATCTCTCTCTCGCTCTCTCTCTGTATATGGATCTCTCTCTCGCTCTCTCTCTGTATATGGATCTCTCTCTCTCTCTCTGTATATGGATCTCTCTCTCTCTCTGCATATGGATCTCTCTCTCTGTGTATATGGATCTCTCTCTCTCTCTCTCTGTGTATATGGATCTCTCTCTCTCTCTCTCTCTGTATATGGATCTCTCTCTCTCTCTCTGTGTATGTGGATCTCTCTCTCTCTCTCTGTATATGGATCTCTCTCTCTCTGTATATGGATCTCTCTCTCTCTCTTTCTCTCTCTGTGTATATGGACCTCTCTCTCTCTGTGTATATGGATCTCTCTCTCTCTCTCTCTGTGTATATGGATCTCTCTCTCTCTGTGCATATGGATCTCTCTCTCTCTGTGTATATGGATCTCTCTCTCTCTCTCTGTGTATATGGATCTCTCTCTCTCTGTGTATTTGGATCTCTCTCTCTCTGTGTATTTGGATCTCTCTCTCTCTGTGTATATGGATCTCTCTCTCTCTGTGTATATGGATCTCTCTCTCTCTGTGTATATGGATCTCTCTCTCTCTCTCTCTCTCTGTGTATATGGATCTCTCTCTCTCTCTCTCTCTCTCTCTCTGTGTATATGGATCTCTCTCTCTCTCTCTCTCTCTGTGTATATGGATCTCTCTCTCTCTCTCTCTCTCTCTCTGTGTATATGGATCTCTCTCTCTCTCTCTCTCTCTCTGTGTATATGGATCTCTCTCTCTCTCTCTCTCTCTCTCTGTGTATATGGATCTCTCTCTCTCTCTCTGTGTATATGGATCTCTCTCTCTCTCTCACACAATACACTTTCCAGTATTACGCTCCCTTTCTGTATCTGATTTTTCTCTGAGCTTTCTCTTGCTGCCCTTTATTCTGTGTTTTTCCTCTCTCTCTCTGCCTATCTCACTATTTCTCGAAGCTCCTCACTTTCCCTGAAGGTATCCTTTTTCTCTCCATCACCTCTCCTTTCTGCCCATCCTTTCTCCTTTCTATGTCTCTCTGCCTGGAGAGATACTTTCCCCCGTTTTTCTTTTTCTCTCTCTCTGTCCTCTCTACATCTCTCTTTCACTGACAATCGGCCAACCTGTGACTATCTCTATCTCTATCTCTCTATCTCTCTTTCACTACCTCTCTCTTTCTCGCTCTCTCACTCTCCCTCCACCAGTCTCTGACTTTTCTGTCTCCTTCTCTGCTTCTTTCTCGTCTCTCACCCAGTCCATCTCTTTTTCTCTTTGTCTATTTTTCTTTCTCTGTCTCTCTCTTTCACACACATTTGTCTCTCCCACTTTCTCTGATTCTTGCTGTCTTTGCCCCTCTCTATATTTCACTCTTTCTCTCTCAATCTCTCAATCTGTATCTCTCTCATTTTCTCTTTGTCTGTCTCTGTCTATATCTCGCTCACTCACTCTCTATCTGACTCTGTCTGTCCCTCTCTCTGTCTGTCCCTCTCTCTGTCTGTCCCTCTCTCTGTCTGTCCCTCTCTCTGTCTGTCCCTCTCTCTGTCTGTCCCTCTCTCTGTCTGTCCCTCTCTCTGTCTGTCCCTCTCTCTGTCTGTCCCTCTCTCTGTCTGTCCCTCTCTCTGTCTGTCCCTCTCTCTGTCTGTCCCTCTCTCTGTCTGTCCCTCTCTCTGTCTGTCCCTCTCTCTGTCTGTCCCTCTCTCTGTCTGTCCCCGTCTCTGTCTGTCCCTCTCTCTGTCTGTCCCTCTCTCTGTCTGTCCCTCTCTCTGTCAGTCCCCGTCTCTGTCAGTCCCCGTCTCTGTCAGTCCCCCCCTCACAGTCTGTCCCCCCCTCTCGGTCCGTCCCCCCCTCTCGGTCCGTCCCCCCCTCTCGGTCCGTCCCCCCCTCTCGGTCCGTCCCCCCCTCTCGGTCCGTCCCCCCCTCTCGGTCCGTCCCCCCCTCTCGGTCCGTCCCCCCCTCTCGGTCCGTCCCCCCCTCTCGGTCCGTCCCCCCCTCTCGGTCCGTCCCCCCCTCTCGGTCCGTCCCCCCCTCTCGGTCCGTCCCCCCCTCTCGGTCCGTCCCCCCCTCTCGGTCCGTCCCCCCCTCTCGGTCCGTCCCCCCCTCTCGGTCCCCCTCTCTCTCTGGAGATGGTTCTATTTGTGGACATTTGAGATTCTCGAATATGGAACTGGCTGAGTGTGCCTGAGTCAATCAGGTAATGGAAGAGGAGAGAGGGTGGGAAGGAGAGTGGAGAGAGGGTGGGAGACAGAGAGGTGGAGAGAGGGTGGGAGACAGAGAGGTGGAGAGATGGTGGGAGACAGAGAGGTGGAGAGATGGTGGGAGACAGAGAGGTGGAGAGGGAAAGAGGGAGAGAGAAGTGAATCACAGGAATTGATTACTCTCAGGGAAGTGAGGATGTTGATTTGATTTATGATTGTCACATGTATTAACATACAGGGAAAAGTATTGTTTCTTGCGCGCTATACAGACAAAGCATACCATTCATAGAGAAGGAAAGGAGAGAGTGCAGAATGTAGTGTTACAGTCATAGCTAGGGTGTCGAGAAAGATCAACTTAATGTGAGGTAGGTCCATTCAAAACTCTGATGGCAGCAGGGAAGAAGCTGTTCTTGTGTTGGTTGGTACGTGTAGGGATTGAATTAAAGCATGGTTGGAGAGTTTAAAAGAGTTAGAATGAAGCTTTAGAAGCAAAGAACGAGAGTAAAGGATAGAATTAGAGGGTATACTGGGCACAGCTTGCAAGAAGTCGCCTTGTTCCGGCGCCATCTTGGATTTGTCTGTGATGGTGAGTGGTTGCGTCGGTGGCTGGGTGATTCGCTCTATTGATGATTCTGTCAGTAAGAAGATCTGGATGGGATGAAATGAGAGATATTGGACCAACCGCACTGACTCGATTCCCCCCCCCCGACTGATGTGAGGCTCAGGGTGTGTCAATGAATGGAATCTTGTCTTTCTGCCCAAACTCTTCAAATCAAATTTGATTCCCATCCCAGCCTCTCGACAGTCATTGCCGCACTCTCAGTGTTTGACAGTGGGAGCAGTGATAGACTGGACACTCCCCCTCCCCCACCCACCCCCGGAAGAGACTGGACCCCCCCTCCTTGGGAAACTGGAAACTCCTTCCCCCGACAGACTGGACGGGAACTGGACCCCCCCCCCCCCTTTCCCACCCCAAGCCTCTCTGAGTGTCTCGGCTTGTTCTTTGCTCTTTCCCTCTGTTTCCTCTCCTCTCTCTCCCCTCAGTTGATGGAAAGTCTGAGTTTGAATTTTATGAACTGACCACTTGACCTTCCGATGTGGAATTTGTGACGATTCAGACGTGGGGTTTATTCAAAATCAATCCCATTCTGACATCAGAGACTGAGTTGGCCACACATTGTGTTACTGAGAGAATCCAAGGGGCAGTGTGTAAACACTGGGTGAGTGAATATCTGGGTGCTTATCCATGAACTCTGGTTTATTTGGTGCCGTAAGAAGTCTCACAACACCAGGTTAAAGTCCAACAGGTTTATTTGGTAGCAAATACCATAAGCTTTCGGAGCATGCTGCTCCTTCGTCAGATGGAGTGGAAATCTGTTCTCAAACAGGGCACAGACACAGAAATCAAATTACAGAATACTGATTAGAATGCAAATCTCTACAGCCAGCCAGGTTTTAAATGTACAGACAATGTGGGTGGAGGGAGCATTCAACACAGGTTAAAGAGATGTGTATTGTCTCCAGACAGTACAGCTTGTGAAATTGTGCAAGTCCAGGAGTCAAGCTGTGGGGATTACTGATAATGTGACATAAATCCAACATCCCGGTTTAGACCGTCCTCATGTGTGCGGAACTTGGCTATCAGTTTCTGCTCAGTGACTCTGCGCTGTCGTGTGTCGTGAAGGCCGCCTTGGAGAACGCTTACCTGAAGATCCAAGGCTGAATGCCCATGACTGCTGAAGTGCTCCCCCACAGGAAGAGAACAGTCTTGCCTGGTGATTGTCGAGCGGTGTTCATTCATCCGTTGTCGTAGCGTCTGCATGGTTTCCCCAATGTACCATGCCTCAGGACATCCTTTCTTGCAGCGTATCAGGTAGACAACGTTGGCCGAGTTGCAAGAGTAGGTACCGTGTACCTGGTAGATGGTGTTCTCACGTGAGATGATGGCATCCGTGTTGATGATCCGGCACGTCTTGCAGAGGTTGCTGTGGCAGGGTTGTGTGGTGTCGTGGTCACTGTTCTCCTGAAGGCTGGGTAGTTTGCTGCGGACAATGGTCTGTTTGAGGTTGCGTGGTTGTTTGAAGGCAAGAAGTGGGGGTGTCGGGATGGCCTTGGCGAGATGTTCATCTTCATCAATGACATGTTGAAGGCTCCGGAGGAGATGCCGTAGCTTCTCCGCTCCGGGGAAGTACTGGACGACGAAGGGTACTCTGTCCACCGTGTTCCGTGTTTGTCTTCTGAGGAGGTCGGTGCGGTTTTTCGCTGTGGCACGTCGGAACTGTTAGGAACATTATTTGGTGCCTACAGTTCAGGCAGACTTTGGTTTTCTGAGGAGTGAAGGAGGGTTCTTTACAAGTGCTTCTGAGATGTGAGGAAAAGGCAAATGGAGTTTAACCCTGACAAATGCGAGGTGATTCATTTTGGTAGGACTAATTTAAATGTGGATTACAGGGTCAAAGGTAGGGTTCTGAAGAACGTGGAGGAATAGAGAGATCTTGGGGTCCATATCCATACATCTCTGAAGGCTGCCACTCAAGTGGATAGAGCTGTGAAGAAGGCCGAGAGTGTGTTGGCGTTCATTAACGGGGGTTGGAGTTTAAGAGCCGTGGGGTTATGCTGCAACTGTACAGGACCTTGGTGAGACCACATTTGGAATATTGTGTGCAGTTCTGGTCACCTCACTATAAGAAGGATGTGGAAGCGCTGGAAAGAGTGCAAAGGAGATTTACCAGGATGCTGCCTGGTTTGGAGGGTAGGTCTTATGAGGAAAGGTTGAGGGAACTTGGGCTTTTCTCTTTGGAGCGGAGGAGGTTGAGAGGAGACTTGATAGAGGTTTATAAGATGATGAGGGGGATAGATAGAGTGAACGTTCAAAGACTATTTCCTCGGGTGAATGGAGCGGTAACTAGGGGGCATAACTATAGGGTTCATGGTGGGAGATATAGGAAGGATATCAGAGGTAGGTTCTTTACGCAGTGAGTGGTTGGGGTGTGGAATGGACTGCCTGCAGTGATAGTGGAGTCAGACACTTTAGGAACATTTAAGCGGTTATTGGATAGGCACATGGAGCACACCAGGATGATAGGGAGTGGGATAGCTTGATCTTGGTTTCAGATAAAGCTCGGCACAACATCGTGGGCCGAAGGGCCTGTTCTGTGCTGTACTGTTCAATGTTCTATGATACAGAGATGGTGACCGTGCACCAGTGGGCAGAACATTCACCTCAGTCACCAGGTTGTGCTTTCAAATCCCAATTTTGAGTGCAAAATTCTGGGTGACACTCCCGATACGATACTGAGGGAGTGCCGCACTGTCAGAGGGTCAGTGCTGAGGGAGTGCCGCACTGTCAGAGGGTCAGTACTGAGGGAGTGCCGCACTGTCAGAGGGTCAGTGCTGAGGGAGTGCCGCACTGTCAGAGGGTCAGTACTGAGGGACTGCCGCACTGTCAGAGGGTCAGTACTGAGGGAGTGCCGCACTGTCAGAGGGTCAGTGCTGAGGGAGTGCCGCACTGTCAGAGGGTCAGTACTGAGGGAATGCCGCACTGTCAGAGGGTCAGTACTGAGGGAGTGCCGCACTGTCAGAGGGTCAGTACTGAGGGAGTGCCGCACTGTCAGAGGGTCAGTACTGAGGGAGTGCCGCACTGTCAGAGGGTCAGTGCTGAGGGAATGCTGCACTGTCAGAGGGTCAGTACTGAGGGAGTGCCGCACTGTCAGAGGGTCAGTACTGAGGGAGTGCCGCACTGTCAGAGGGTCAGTACTGAGGGAATGCTGCACTGTCAGAGGGTCAGTACTGAGGGAGTGTTGCACTGTCAGAGGGTCAGTACTGAGGGAGTGCCGCACTGTCAGAGGGTCAGTACTGAGGGAGTGCCGCACTGTCAGAGGGTCAGTACTGAGGGAGTGCCGCACTGTCAGAGGGTCAGTACTGAGGGAATGCTGCACTGTCAGAGGGTCAGTACTGAGGGAGTGCCACACTGTCAGAGGGTCAGTACTGAGGGAATGCTGCACTGTCAGAGGGTCAGTACTGAGGGAGTGCCGCACTGTCAGAGGGTCAGGGTCAGTACTGAGGGAGTGCCGCACTGTCAGAGGGTCAGTACTGAGGGAATGCTGCACTGTCAGAGGGTCAGTGCTGAGGGAATGCCGCACTGTCAGAGGGTCAGTGCTGAGGGAGTGCCGCACTGTCAGAGGGTCAGTACTGAGGGAATGCTGCACTGTCAGAGGGTCAGTACTGAGGGAGTGCCGCACTGTCAGAGGGTCAGTACTGAGGGAGTGCCGCACTGTCAGAGGGTCAGTGCTGAGGGAGTGCCGCACTGTCAGAGGGTCAGTACTGAGGGAATGCTGCATTGTCAGAGGGTCAGGGTCAGTACTGAGGGAGTGCCGCACTGTCAAAGGGTCAGTACTGAGGGAGTGCCGCACTGTCAGAGGGTCAGTACTGAGGGAGTGCTGCATTGTTGGAGGGTCAGTACTGAGGGAGTGCCGCACTGTCAGAGGGTCAGTACTGAGGGAGTGCTGCATTGTTGGAGGGTCAGTGCTCAGGGAGGGGCCTGGGGCCCGCAGGGAGGTGGGGAGATGGCAGACTGGTGCAGAAGGTGATGTCGCATGGGGTCAGAGGTGAGCTGGCAAGGTGGATACAAAACAGGCTTGGTCAAAGAAGACAGAGGGTAGCAGTGGAAGGGTGTGTTTCTGAATGGAGGGCTGTGACAAGTGGCGTTCCTCAGGGATCAGTGCTGGGACCTTTGCTGTTTGTAATATATATAAATGATTTGGACGAAAATGTAACTGGTTTGATTTAGTAAGTTTGCGGACGACTCAAAGGTTGGTGGATTTGCGGATAGCGATGAGGACCATCAGAGGATGCAGCAGGATATAGATCAGTTAGAGGTTTGGGCGGAGAGATGGCAGATGGAGATTCATCCAGACAAATGTGAGGTAATGCATTTTGGAAGGTCTAATACAGATAGGAAATATACAGTAAATGGCAGAACCCTGAAGGGTATTGATAGGCAAAGGGATCTGGGTGTACAGGTACACAGGTGATTGAAAGTGACAATGCAGGTGGAGAAGGTAGTCAAGAAGGCATACGGCATTCTTGCCTTCATTGGCTGGGGCATTGAGTTTAAAAATTGGCAAGTCATGTTGCTGCTTTATAGAACCTAGGACGCACTTGGAATATAGTGTTCAATTTTGGTCGCCACACTATCAGAAGAATGGGAAGGCTTTGGAGAGGGTACAGAAAAGATTTTCCAGGATGTTGCCTGGTCTGGAGGGCATCAGCTATGAGGAGAGGTTGAGGAAACTTGGTTTGTTCTCATTGGAGCGACGGAGGTTGAGGGGCGACCTGATAGAAGTCTACAAGATGATGAGGGGCATGGACAGAGTGGATAGTCAGAAGCTTTTTCCCAGGGTGGAAGAGTCAATTACTAGGGGGCACAGGTTTAAGGTGCGAGGGGCAAGGTTTACAGGAGATGTACGAGGCAAGGTTTTTTACACAGAGGGTGGTGAGTGCCTGGAACTCATTGCCGGGGGAGGTAGTGGAAGTGGATATGATAGTGACTTTTAAGGGGCATCTTTACAAGTACATGAATAGGATGGGAACAGACGGATATGGTCCCCGGAAGTGTAGGGGGTTTTAGTTCAGTCGGGCAGCATGGTCGGTGCAGGCTTGGAGGGCCGAAGGGCCTATTCCTGAGCTGTAAATTTCTTTGTTCTTTGTTCTTTTTCTTTATACCTCTACTTTATTTTGAAATACAGATTTAATATTATGCCAAACTACCTCACACCCCCGCACGCCCCCATCACTCCCAAACAAGACTGCTTTACAGGGCACTTTACTCTGTATCTAACCCCGTGCTTTACTTTTCCTGTGAGTGTTGGATGGGGACAGTGTAGAGGGAGCTTTACTCTGTATCTAACCCCGTGCTGTACCTGTCCTGGGAGTGTTTGATGGGGGACAGTGCAGAGGGAGCTTTACTCTGTATCTAACCCCGTGCTGTACCTGTCCTGGGAGTGTTTGATGGGGACAGTGTAGAGGGAGCTTTACTCTGTATCTAACCCCGTACTGTACCTGTCCTGGGAGTGTTTGATGGGGGACAGTGTAGAGGGAGCTTTACTCTGTATCTAACCCCGTGCTGTACCTGTCCCGGGAGTGTTTGATGGGGACAGTGTAGAGGGAGCTTTACTCTGTATCTAACCCCGTGCTGTACCTGTCCTGGGAGTATTTGATGGGGGACAGTGTAGAGGGAGCTTTACTCTGTATCTAACCCCGTGCTGTACCTGTCCTGGGAGTATTTGATGGGGGACAGTGTAGAGGGAGCTTTACTCTGTATCTAACCCCGTGCTGTACCTGTGCTGAGAGTGTTTGATGAGGACAGTGCAGAGGGAGCTTTACTCTGTATCTAACCCCGTGCTGTACCTGTCCCGGGAGTGTTTGATGGGGACAGTGCAGAGGGAGCTTTACTCTGTATCTAACCCCGTGCTGTACCTGTCCTGGGAGTGTTTGATGGGCATGATGTGGAGATGCCGGCGTTGGACTGGGGTAAACACAGTAAGAAGTCTCACAACACCAGGTTAAAGTCCAACAGGTTTATTTGGAAGCAAATGCCATTAGTTTTCGGAGCGCTGCTCCTTCGTCAGATGGAGTGGAAATCTGCTCTCAAACAGGGCACAGAGACACAAAATCAAGTTACAGAATACTGATGAGAATGCGAATCTCTATAGCCAACCAGGTTTTAAAGGTACAGACAATGTGAGTGGAGAGAGCGTTAAGCACAGGTTAAAGAGATGTGTATTGTCTCCAGCCAGGACAGTTAGTGAGATTTTGCAAGCCCAGGCAAGTCGTGGGGGTTACAGATAGTGTGACATGAACCCAAGATCAGGGTTTAGGCCGTCCTCATGTGTGCGGAACTTGGCTATCAGTCTCTGCTCAGCGACTCTGCGTTGTCATGTGTTGTGAATCTCACTAACTGTCCTGGCTGGAGACAATACACATCTCTTTAACCTGTGCTTCACCCTCTCTCCATTCACATTGTCTGTACCTTTAAGACTTGATTACCTGTCAAGACTCGCATTCCAACCATTATTTTGTAAATTGAGTTTGTGTCTTTATATGCCCTGTTTGTGAACAGAACTCCCACTCACCTGGTGAAGGAGCAGCGCTCCGAAAGCTAGTGGCTTGTGCTACCAAATAAACCTGTTGGACTTTAACCTGGTGTTGTGGGACTTCTTACAGTGTTTGATGGGGACAGTGTAGCGGGAGCTTTACTCTGTATCTAAGCCCGTGCTGTACCTGTCCTGGGAGTGTTTGATGGGGACAGTGTAGCGGGAGCTTTACTCTGTATCTAAGCCCGTGCTGTACCTGTCCTGGGAGTGTTTGATGGGGACAGTGTAGCGGGAGCTTTACTCTGTATCTAAGCCCGTGCTGTACCTGTCCTGGGAGTGTTTGATGGGGACAGTGGAGAGGGAGCTTTACTCTGTATCTAACCCCATGCTGTACCTGTCCAGGGAGTGTTTGATGGGGACAGTGGAGAGGGAGCTTTACTCTGTATCTAACCCCGTGCTGTACCGGTCCTGGGAGTGTTTGATGGGGACAGTGGAGAGGGAGCTTTACTCTGTATCTAACCCCGTGCTGTACCTGTCCTGGGAGTGTTTGATGGTGACAGTGTAGAGGGAGCTTTACTCTGTATCTAACCCCGTGCTGTACCTGTCCTGGGAGTGTTTGATGGGGACAGTGGAGAGGGAGCTTTACTCTGTATCTAACCCCGTGCTGTACCTGTCCTGGGAGTGTTTGATGGGGACAGTGTAGAGGGAGCTTTACTCTGTATCTAACCCCGTGCTGTACCTGTCCTGGGAGTGTTTGATGGGGGACAGTGTAGAGGGAGCTTTACTCTGTATCTAACCCCGTGCTGTACCTGTCCTGGGAGTGTTTGATGGGGACAGTGTAGAGGGAGCTTTACTCTGTATCTAACCCCGTGCTGTACCTGTCCTGGGAGTGTTTGATGGGGACAGTGTAGAGGGAGCTTTACTCTGTATCTAACCCCGTGCTGTACCTGTCCTGGGAGTGTTTGATGGTGACAGTGTAGAGGGAGCTTTACTCTGTATCTAACCCCGTGCTGTACCTGTCCTGGGAGTGTTTGATGGTGACAGTGTAGAGGGAGCTTTATTCTGTATCGAACCCCGTGCTGTACCTGTCCTGGGAGTGTTTGATGGTGACAGTGTAGAGGGAGCTTTACTCTGTATCTAACCCCGTGCTGTACCTGTCCTGGGAGTGTTTGATGGTGACTGTGTAGCGGGAGCTTTACTCTGTATCTAACCCCGTGCTGTACCTGTCCTGGGAGTGTTTGATGGTGACAGTGTAGCGGGAGCTTTACTCTGTATCTAACCCCGTGCTGTACCTGTCCTGGGAGTGTTTGGAGATAATTTTTAGTGTGGACTATTCTAACTGTGTGGAAGTTTGCCTTCTCTTGATATTGTGCAGTGTGTCTGCACTGGGACGGGACTTGTGCTGTTTTGTGTTGCCTGTGTCGAGTTCCATTAGTTTATTGTTGCTGATATTTATAATGACTGATTAAAAGGCTTCTCTTTTTTCTCTGATAATCTGATTTTTCAGATCAGTCGGTGTGGTGTATCTACACAATCTTTCTCCTCTGAGTGTGAGTCAGTCTTTACTGTGACTGAAGGCAGTCTCGGTGAAAGCTAACTCAGTTTGGGGAATGCATTAGTGAAATGAGATTCTGACAAAAAGAAAAGAACAGGAGAGATGAGAAATCCCTGCACGAGGCTGTTGGGCACTGGCTGATTCCCTTTGAATTCCTCACCTCTGCCCAGATCACAACCATCCCAACAAACCCTCTGAACAGCACCGTTGTGCGGAACTCTGCTAAATCAGGAGGCCATTTGGCCCATTGCGTCTACACTGTCTCTTTCTGTGTTATATGGCTTGTTGACTATGTAACTTCAGTTGAGACCAAGCGAGTATTCGGTACCAGCTTCACATAATTTCCTTCCTTTTGTACTATTTTACCTCACTGATAAAGCCCAGGATGCAACCATAAGAACAGGTGTTGAAGAAGGCTGTTCGGCCCCTCGAGACTGCTTCACTTTTTGACAAGGTCATGGCTGATCTTATTGTCACCTTTACTTTCCTGTCGACCCCAGATAATCTTTGACACCTTTGTCAGTCATGAATCTAACTCAGCCTTACGGATATTCAACGACCCAGTCTCCACCTCTCACTGGGAAAGAGAGTTCCATCGACTCACTCCCTCTGAGAATAAATATCTCCTCCTCTCACCTTCAACGGGAGACCCCCTTATTCCTAAGCTGTGCGCCCTGGTCCCAGTCTCTCGCAAAAGAGGAAACATCTTCTCAGCATCCACCCTGTCAAGTCCTTTAGCATCTTATACATTTCAATAAGATCACCTCTCAATCTTCGAAACTCGAATGGACACATGCCCAGCCTGTCATTATATCCTTTCTTTAGAAAGGAGACCAAAACTGTCCACAGAACTCCCGAAGTGGTCTCACCAACACCCTATACAACTGGAGCAAAACTTCCCTCATTTTATATTCCGTTCCCCTCCGCAATAAATAACAAAGAACAAAGAACAGTACAGCACAGGAAACAGGCCCTTCGGCCCTCCAAGCCTGTGCCACTCCTTGGTCCAACTAGACCAATCGTTTGTATCCCTCCATTCCCAGGCTGCTCATGTGACTATCCAGGTAAGTCTTAAACGATGTCAGCGTGCCTGCCTCCACCACCCTACTTGGCAGCGCATTCCAGGCCCCCACCACCCCCTGTGTAAAAAACATCCCTCTGATATCTGAGTTATACTTCGTCCCTCTCACCTTGAGCCCGTGACCCCTCGTGATCGTCACCTCCGACCTGGGAAAAAGCTTCCCACTGTTCACCCTATCTATACCCTTCATAATCTTGTACACCTCTATTAGATCTCCCCTCATTCTCCGTCTTTCCAGGGAGAACAACCCCAGTTTACCCAATCTCTCCTCATAGCTAAGACCCTCCATACCAGGCAACATCCTGGTAAACCTTCTCTGCACTCTCTCCAACGCCTCCACGTCCTTCTGGTAGTGCGGCGACCAGAACTGGACGCAGTACTCCAAATGTGGCCTAACCAACGTTCTATACAGCTGCATCATCAGACTCCAGATTTTATACTCTATACCCCGTCCTATAAAGGCAAACATACCATATGCCTTCTTCACCACCTTCTCCACCTGTGTTGCCAAATCCTTCAAGGATTTGTGGACTTGCACACCTAGGTCCCTCTGTGTTTCTATACTCCTGATGACTCTGCCATTTATTGTATAACTCCCCCCTACATTATTTCTTCCAAAATGCATCACTTCGCACTTATCCGGTTTAAACTCCATCTGCCACCTCTCCGCCCAATTTTCCAGCCTATCTATATCCTGCTGTATTGCCCGACAATGCTCTTCGCTATCCGCAATTCCAGCCATCTTCGTGTCATCCGCAAACTTGCTGATAACACCAGTTACACCTTCTTCCAAATCATTTATATATATCACAAATAGCAGAGGTCCCAGTACAGAGCCCTGCGGAACACCACTGGTCACAGACCTCCAGCCGGAAAAAACAGCATTCACTTCCTAATCACTTGCTGTATCTGCAGACTTTTCTTTCATGTACCAGGATGCCCAGATCCCTCTGTAACTCAGAGTTCTGCATTCTCTCCATTTAAGTCATGTACTCCTTTTCTATTCATCCTGCCAAACTGGCACCATACCCCATCTGCCCACTTACCAAAACAGTCTATAAGCCTGGGCTGGGATTCTCCGGCCTGTTGCACTCCCTGGTGGTGGGGGGTGGGGGCTTTAGCAAGGACGCCACTCACGAGTCTCCAAAGCAGTTGCTTTTAGCACAACGCACAAAGCTGATTATCAAATCTTCATTTCCGTGTGACTATCAGGCCTGAGCGGTATTCCCTGCACAATGGGGCAGGCCTTGTGGGGGAGGTGAGGGGGGACATAGGGGCTGGCCCAGAGGGGTGAGGGGGTGGGGGGGGACATGGGGACTGGCCCAGGGGGGTGAGGGGGTGGGAGGGGACATGGGGGCTGGCCTAGGGGGTGAAGGGAGGGGAGGTCATAGGGGCTGACCCAGGGAGTCCAGTAGGCCAGTAATTGGGGGTTGAAGGGGGGTTCTGGAAGGCTGCTCAGCGATCCAGGGTGGGGGGGGGGGGTTTGTGGGGCTGGCCAGCGATCAGGAGGCCGGCAAAGGGGAGCCAGTTTGCATGTGCCGATCTCCACACTGACAGATTGGCACAGGCGCAGTGGCCCACTCAGCGCTATGTTGCCAGCCTCTCCCCCGGGAATAGGCCCCAACCACTGCTTTCCAGAGTGAATCACACTGAGGCACTCGATATTGCTCAGAGATTTGGAGATTTACTCTGGTAAGTACGCCCACAAAACGGGCGGGAAATACTCCCATTATCCTGCCTGCACTCCAGACCCCCAGGCCCACTGAGGTCATCCTCCCCCAGAATGCTCTTCCTCTTAGCTAGATTGGCCGTGCTAAATTGCCCCTTAGTCTCAAGGGGACTAGCAGAGTAAATATGTGGAGTTAAGGAGTTCGGGCCTGGGTCGGAGCAGGCACGATGGGCCGAATAGCCTCCTGTACTGTAGGGATTCTATGAAATGGTGGTATGTATTAGCACCAATGATATCAGTAAAGACCGGTACAAGGTGGACAGGCTGAACCGGAATGGGGCCACTGTCCTTGCAAAGAGGTTTGTGACTGAGGGTTTTAACTAACTTGGCAGCGGGGTGGATCCTGAGAGAAGGTTCAGCAGGGGGGAAGTGCACTGCAAAATTAGAACAGACAGCAAGTGAGTCAGGAAGACAGAGGTTCTCAGCCAGGCAAAGTAAAGGGAGTTTGGCAAGAATTGGATGGTATTTATTTTAATGCAAGGAGTCTGACAAAAAGGCAGATGAGTTGAGGCACAAATTAAAGCATGGGGGATGATGTCATTGCTGTCTCTGAGATATGGTTGAGAGAGAGGCAGGTGCAGCAGGTGATTAAAAAGGCAAATGGAATTTTGTCCTTCATTGCTAGAGGGATGGAGTTTAAAAACAGCGAGATTATGTTGCAGCTGTATAAGGTGCTGGTGAGGCCACACCTGGAGTACTGTGTACAGTTTTGGTCTCCTTACTTGAGAAAGGATCGACTGGCACTGGAGGGGGTGCAGAGGAGATTCACTAGGTTGATTCCGGAGTTGAGAGGGCTGGCTTATGAGGAGAGACTGAGTAGACTGGGGCTATACTCACTGGAATTCCGAAGAATGAGGGGAGATCTTATAGAAACATATAAGATTATGAAGGGAATAAATAAGATAGAAGCAGGGAAGTTGTTTCCACTGGCAGGTGAAACTGGAACTAGGGGGCATAGCCTCAAAATAAGGGGAAGCAGATTTAGGACTGAGTTGAGGAGGAACTTCTTCACACAAAGGGTTGTGAATCTGTGGAATTCCCTGCCCAGTGAAGCAGTTGAGGCTACCTCATTGAATGTTTTTAAGGGAAGGATAGATAAAGTTTTGAACAGTAAAGGAATTAAGGGTTATGGTGAGCGGGCGGCTAAGTGGAGCTGAGTCCACGAAAAGATCAGCCATGATCTTATTGAATGGCAGGGCAGGCTCGAGGGGCCAGATGGCCTACTCCTGCTCTAGTTCTTATGTTCATATAGATTGACCGTTCAATATTCCAGGATCTAGGATCGTCGGCGATGCAGGGAAGGAGGTAAACGATGAGGGGGTGGCGCAGTTTTGATCAGGGAATAAGGAAGGACGACATCTTAGAAAATGCTTCGAATGAAGCCATATGGGTAGAACTTAAAAACCAAAAAGAAGCAATCACATTGCTGGGAGCGTTCTATAGATCACACCCCACCCCCCACCCCACCCGAACCCCCCCCCGACCCCCCCACCCCCCATCCCCCCCCTCCCCAACCCCCCTCCCCCCCCACCCCCCCACCCCCCTCCACCCCACCACCCCCCCTCCACCCCCCCTCCACCCCCCTCCACCTCCCCCCACCCCCCCCTCCCCCCCACCCCACCCACCCCACCCCCCATCCCCCCCACCCCCCCTCCACCCCCCCCACCCCCCTCCACCCCCCCATCCCCCCCACGCCCCCAACCCCCCCACCCTCCCAACACCCCCACCCACCCCACCCCACCCCACCCCCGTCCCCCCCACCACCCCCCCCACCCCCGTCCCCAAGATTAACTGGGACAGTCACAGAGTGAAAGGTTTAAAGGGATGGAATTCTTAAAATGCATCCAGAAGAACCTTTTAAGCTAGTACGTAGAAGGTCCTGCAAGCGAGGAGGTGACCCTGGATTTAATTTTAGCTGACGAATCCAAGCAAGTGATTGAAGTATCAGTGGGGAGCATTTTGCAGACAGCGATCATAACTCAGTTAGATTCAAGATTGTTCCGTGAAAGGACAAAGATGGGCCAGAAATTAAACGTTGTAAACTGGGGTAAGGCTGATTTTAATAAAATCAGATATGAATTGGTCCGAGTGGACTGTCAGCAGACACTTGAGATAAAGCTGTGCCTTCCTGCATTCATTGCCACGGCATTGAGTACAGGAGTTGGGAAGTCATGTTGCAGCTATATAAAACCACCATTAGGCTGCATTTGGAGCATTGCATGCCGTTCTGGGCACCACACTACCAGAAGGACGTGGAAGCTTTGGAGAGAGTGTGAAGAAGGTTCACCAGGATGTTGCCGGGTCTCGAGGGTGTTGACTATGAGGAGAGGTTGAATAAACTAGGATTGTTTTCACTGGAAAGACGGAGGATGAGGGGAGACCTGATAGAGGTCTACAAAATGATGAGGGGCACAGACAGGGTGGATACTCTGCTGGACTTGCGGATAGCGAAGAGCATTGTCGGGCAATACAGCAGGATATAGATAGGCTGGAAAATTGGGCGGAGAGGTGGCAGATGGAATTTAATCCGGATAAATGCAAAGTGATGCATTTTGGAAGAAATAATGTAGGGAGGAGTTATACAATAAATGGCAGAGTCATCAGGAGTATAGAAACACAGAGGGACCTAGGTGTGCAAGTCCACAAATCCTTGAAGGTGGCAGCACAGGTGGAGAAGGTGGTGAAGAAGGCATATGGTATGCTTGCCTTTATCGGACGGGGTATAGAGTATAAAAGCTGGAGTCTGATGATGCAGCTGTATAGAACGTTGGTTAGGCCACATTTGGAGTACTGCGTCCAGTTCTGGTCGCCACACTACCAGAAGGAGGTGGAGGCGTTAGAGAGAGTGCAGAGAAGGTTTACCAGGATGTTGCCTGGTATGGAGGGTCTTAGCTATGAGGAGAGATTGGGTAAACTGGGGTTGTTCTCCCTGGAAAGACAGAGAATGAGGGGAGATCTAATAGAGGTGTACAAGATTATGAAGGGTGAACGGTGGGAAGCTTTTTCCCAGGTCGGAGGTGACGATCACGAGGGGTCACGGGCTCAAGGTGAGAGGGGCGAAGTATAACTCAGATATCAGAGGGATGTTTTTTACACAGAGGGTGGTGGGGGCCTGGAATGCGCTGCCAAGTAGGGTGGTGGAGGCAGACACGCTGACATCGTTTAAGACTTACCTGGATAGTCACATGAGCAGTCTGGGAATGGAGGGATACAAACGATTGGTCTAGTTGGACCAAGGAGCGGCACAGGCTTGGAGGGCCGAAGGGCCTGTTTCCTGTGCTGTACTGTTCTTTGTTCTTTGGATAGTCAGAGGCTTTTTCCCAGGGAGGATGTGTCAATTACAAGGGGACACAGGCACAAGGTGAGAGAGGGAAAGTTTAAGGGAGATGTGCGGGGGAAGTTTTTCACACAGAGTGGTGGATGCTGGAACGCGCTGCCAGAGGAGGTGGTGGAAGCAGACGCATTAGCAACATTTAAGAGGCATCTGGATGGGTCCATGAATAGGGAGGGAATAGAGGGATACGGACCGAGTAAGGGCAGAAGGTTTTTTTTTAGTTTAGTTCGGGCATCATGATCGGCACGGGCTTGGAGGGCCGAAGGGCCTGTTCCTGTGCTATACTTTGTACTTTGTTCTTTTGTTCTTTGGAATAGTGGGATGTATTCAAGAAGGAGATAGTGAGGGTGTGTGTGAGGGTGTGTGTGAGGGTGTGTGTAGTAGAGGATTTAGAAAGAGTAAGTATTAGTGGCCAACATGTTCCAATAAAGAAACAGGGGACCAGCAAATCCAGTGAGCCCTGGATATCGAGGGATATGCAGCACTGGATAAAGAGAAAAGGAGGCTTATCGCAGACATTGAGGGCTCAAAACGGCAGAATTCCTGGAGGATTATAGAATGTGCAGGAAGGAACTTGCAGAGAAAATTAGGAGGGCAAAAAGGGGAGATGAGAGTGTCCTGGCAGGTAAAAGAAAGGAAAATCCAAACTTGTTTTACAAGCATATTCAGGTTCAAAGGATCTCTGGGAAATGTCCAGAATGAAATAGGGAACTAATACTTACTCTTTCTAAATCCCTACTACACACACCCTCACACTCACCCTCACACTCACCCTCACACTCACCCTCACACTCAATGGTTCAGGGAAAAGGATAGATGATGGAGTCCTTGGAATGGTGTCCGGGTTATCAGGATGGCCTCTCAGGGCTGGCCTGTGAAGCAATCAGTGACCTTGTGCATTACTTTTCAGACGGACTTTGTGGAATATTAGCAGCAACTCGCACTCACTCTGTGCTCTGCAGGTCTGCAGCAACAGGAGTTGGTGTCTCCACCCGAGCAGCTGATTTTTCCTTGTTTTCTCCCAGAAGCGAATCCGGTCGAGCAGCTTTTTAAAACCGATTTTCCGAAGATATAAAGCACGGTGTGATGTAGCGAGCTCAGCAGGAACAAAGGCTTCCCGCTCCTTTCAAACTGCTTCCTTACCTTTTCCTGTAACATGCTGTCTATTCCAAAAAACAGCAGGAACCAGAATCCTCCCATTAACCCTTTAAGGGACAATGTCGTTTAAAAAACCACAAATTCTTCCAGAATGTTCTTCCAAGAGTCCTTGAAGATGAACTATTTTCCATGATTCAAGCGTTTATGGCAATAACTACTCTAACTCTTGTTCTTCTATATAATTTATTTGAAAGTTTGTTCCGCTAGACCTTCCACGCGACACGGTGGTGTACACAACACACAATGAGGTGCAGTCATAGAGCGCGCTGAGCAATGGAATTCTACCGCTTTTGTTCCTCAGCTCCAGTCCAATGGAATCTGCCCTTGGCCTCTCTGGGACACCGTCTTTCTCCAGCTTTTCAATACTCTACTGGATCAATACTGCCACCCAATCCCCTTGTCTCCCTTTACTCTATTTCCTGAAAATCTTATACCCCGAAATATTGAACACTCGGTTGTGCCTTTCTTTGTGCAGGTCTCTGTTTCCAACACATCTTTCTATGTGGACACTCACATCTGCAACTCATCAACTCGAAATACATTCACATAACAAACACTGCAATCCAGGTTGAGGCGGGGAGTGTGAAGCAGACCGGGGTGGGGGGTGGAGGGGGGGTATGTGAAGCAGACCGGGGGGGGGGGGGGGGTGGAGGGGGGGGAGTGTGAAGCAGACCGGGGGGGAGGGGTGGGGGGGTGGAGGGGGGGAGTGTGAAGCAGACCGGGGGGGAGGGGTGGGGGGGTGGAGGGGGGGAGTGTGAAGCAGACCAGGTCTGCTTTGCACTCCTCTCTCCCTGCCCTGCTTCACACACCCCCCTCCACCCCCCCACCCCTCCTCCCGCCCTGCTTCACACCCCCCCCCCTCCCCCCGCCCTGCTTCACGCACCCCCCTCCACCCCCCCACCCCCTCCCCCCGCCCTGCTTCACACACCCCCCACCCCCCAACCCCCCACCCCCCTCCCCCGCCCTGCTTCACACACCCCCCTCCACCCCCCCACCCCCTCCCCCCGCCCTGCTTCACACACCCCCCTCACCCCCCCGCCCCCTCCCCCCGCCCTGCTTCACGCACCCCCCTCCACCCCCGCCCCCTCCCCCCGCCCTGCTTCACACACCCCCCTCCACCCCCCCACCCCCTCCCCCCGCCCTGCTTCACACACCCCCCTCCACCCCCCCGCCCCCTCCCCCCGCCCTGCTTCACACACCCCCCTCCACCCCCCGCCCCCCTCCCCCCGCCCTGCTTCATGCACCCCCCTCCACCCCCCCACCCCCTCCCTCCTGGTCTGCTTCACACTGCTCCCGGGGGGGAGGGTGTGGGGGAGGGAGGAGGGAGTGGGGAGGGGGGAGTGGGGGGTAGTGAGAGAGTGGGGGAGGGGGGAGTGGGGGTAGTGAGGGAGTGGGGAGGAGGGAGTGGGGGAGGAGGGAGTGGGGAGGGGGAGTGTGAGGGGAGGGAATGGGGAGGGGTGGGGAGGGGAGGGAGTGGGGAGGGGGAGGGAGTGGGGGAGGGGGAAGAGGGGAGGGAGTGGGGAGTGTGACGGGGAGGAGGAAGAGGGAAGGGAGTGGGGAGGGGGGAGGGAGTGGGTGAGGGGGAGGGAGTGGGTGAGGGGGAGGGAGTGGGTGAGGGGGAGGGAGTGGGGAGGGGGAGGGAGTGGGGAGGGGGAGGGAGTGGGGAGGGAGTGGGAGGCGGAGGGAGTGGGGAGGGAGTGGGGAGGGGGAGGGAGTGGGGAGGGGGAGGGAGTGGGGAGGGGGAGGGAGTGGGGAGGGGGAGGGGGAGGGGAGGGGGAGGGAGTGGGGTGGGGGAGGGAGTGGGGAGGGGGAGGGGGAGGGAGTGGGTGAGGGGGAGGAGTGGGGTGGGGGAGGGAGTGGGGAGGGGGAGGGGGAGTGGGGGAGGGAGGGAGGGAGTGGGGAGGGGGAGGAGTGGAGGGAGGGAGGGGTGAGGGAGGGGGGAGGGAGTGGGGAGGGGGAGGGGGAGGGGGTGGGGAGGGGGGAGGGAGGGGGGAGGAGGGGAGTGGGGAGGGGGAGGGGAGGAGTGGGGAGGGGAAAGGGAGGGGGGAGGGGGAGGGGGAGGGAGTGGGGAGTGGGGAGGGAGTGGGGAGGGAGTGGGGGTGGGGGAGGGTGGGGAGTGGGTGAGGGGAGGGGGGTGGGAGTGGGGAGGGGGAGGGAGTGGGAGGGGGAGGGAGTGGGGAGGGGGAGGGGGGAGGGAGCGGGGAGTAGAGAGGCGGTGGGGTGGGATTTATCTCGATGGGTTGGGTGTTTTGCTGATCAGTCTGTGAGTGGTTAGTTGCTGCGCACAGCCCTGTTCCTCAGGCTAATGCAGCAGGGTTGAGTGCAGAGATTGCTCTCAGCCTGATTGTGTGTTGAGGGGACAAGAGTGCCTTGATTAGGCTGGAGTTGGTAGTTACAGAGGCGGCAGCAGTAATTTAGTGACAGACACAGTCTCTTACTGCAGGACCAACACCTGCTCCAATATGGAAATAATCTCAGAATCTAAAAGACAAACAGCCTGATGTTCATCTGCTGTTGTGAACACAGACTCCACAAGTGAATTAGTGATGGTGCAGTATTTGATAGAGAGAGGTAGAGATAGGATGTGAGAGAGAGAAGGATAGAGAGATGGACAGAAAGAGATAGCACACTAAGATAGAAAGGGAAAATGACATGAACAGAATATGTGATGCTGCCTCACAGCGCCAGGGACCTGGGCTCGAATCCGGCCTCGGGTCACTGTCTGTGTGGAGTTTGCACGTTCTCCCTGTGCCTGCGTGGGTTTCCTCCGGGTGCTCCAGTTTCCTTCCACGGTTCAAAGATCATAGAATCATTGAATCCCTACAATGCAGAAGGAGGCCATTCAGCCCATCAATTCTGCACTGACACTGACACCCCCTAACCTACACATCTTGAGAAACTAAGGGGCAATTTATCATGGCCAATCCCCGTAACCTGCACATCTTTGGAGAGTGGGAGGAAACCGGAGCACCCGGAGTAAACCCGTGACTTATCTTTCTGCAAAACATTCAACTTCGCCATATTCACTACAAGTGCCCACCTTGCACACCTAAACTCACTGTAAACCTTGACTTAATTCAGTTCAATTATACCTGTCACACACACTCACACAAACACACAGGCACACACGCACACGGGCAGGCGCACATACGGGCACGCGCACATGGGCACGCGCACATGGGCACGCACGCACACGGGCATGCGCACATACGGGCATGCACACATACGGGCGCGCGCGCACACGGGCACGCACACACAGAAAAACACACATGCACACATTCACACACACACACACAAACACTCACACGGGCACACACACAGCTCCCACACGCCTACATCACAGAATATCACAGTAGATCCCAAAATATTAAAAAAATAATACCCTTTCCTTCAGATGATGGCAGAATGCTTTCAACAGAGGTTAAGCACACACTTAATATCTTTTCCCAAAGGTATGGGAGTCTAAAACTAGAGGGCATAGGTTTAAGGTGAGAGTGGAGAGATACAAAAGTGTCCAGAGGGGCAATTTTTTCACACAGAGGGTGGTGAGTGTCTGGAACAAGCTGCCAGAGGTAGTAGTAGAGGCGGGTACAATTTTATCTTTTAAAAAGCATTTAGATAGTTACATGGGTACAATGGGTATAGAGGGATATGGGCCAAACGCGGGCAATTGGGATTAGTTTAGGGGTTTTTTAAAAAAAGGGCGGCATGGACAAGTTGGGCCGAAGGGCCTGTTTCCATGCTGTAAACCTCTCTGACTCTAAGCACGTGGTCATTTATTTTGGATCGATATGAAATTGGATCGGGGGCAGTACAGTGAGGGGGATCGACACTGTTCTCTGCAGCAAAGAGGCGGCTGTGTTGTTGCTCGGTGACAGGGTTCAGGATATTTGCCCCGGGTTGGAGAGGAACCCGCAGTGAGACGGGGATGGTGCTGTGTGTGGGAGGCAACAACAGCAGCAGGGTGAGGAAGGAAGTGTGGCGCAGGGAGTGTGAGGAGTTAGAGATCAAATTAAGAAGCAGAACCTCAAGGGGAATGACTTCTGGATTATTCCCTGAGCCAGGTGCAAATTGTCATTGGACAAATAAGATTAAAGAACAGAATGTGTGGCTCAAAGACTGGCGTGGGAGGAATGGGTTCCGGTTCTCTGGGGCACTGACACCCGTGCTGAGTGAGTGAGGGTGGTGGGGGGGGTGTGAGTGGGGGTGGGGGGTGTGAGTGAGGGTGGGGGGGTGTGAGGTGAGGGGGTGGGGTGGGGGGGTGTGAGTGAGGGGGTGGGGGGGTGTGAGTGAGAGGGTGGGGGGGTGTGAGTGAGGGGGTGGGGGGGTGTGAGTGAGGGGGTGGGGGGGCATGGGTGAGGGGGCGGGGGGGCGCAGGTGAGGGGGCGGGGGGGCGCGGGTGAGGGGGCGGGGGGGCGCAGGTGAGGGGGCGGGGGGCGTGGGTGAGGGGGTGGGGGGGTGTGAGTGAGGGGGCGGGGGTCGCAGGCGAGGGGGCGGGGGGGCGCGGGTGAGGGGGCGGGGGGGCGCAGGTGAGGGGGCGGGGGGCGTGGGTGAGGGGGTGGGGGGGTGTGAGTGAGGGGGCGGGGGGCGTGGGTGAGGGGGCGGGGGGCGCAGGCGAGGGGGCGGGGGGGGGCGTGGGTGAGGGGCGTGAGTGAGTGTTACTTGGTGCTGCTCTCTGGGCGAATCCCGACGCACTGATGTTCTGACGTTTCTCTCTCTCCATCTCATTGACTCTTTAGGATTCTGAACACAATGTCCAGTGACGATCAGCGCCTCAGTTCCAGCTACATCAAGACCGAGCCCTCGAGTCCCACCTCCATCATCGACACAGTCACGCGACATAGTCCCATTGACTGCTCGGACAGCAACCCAGGCTATAGCCTCACCGTGACCTCTCACCCCCACGGCCTGGACTCCCCTTCCCTCTTCTCCAGCTCCGGCTCAGTCGTGCCCTGTCGGACGCACTTTGACCCCTGCTCAGGTGTGATTGTGGACGACTGCCTGACAAAGTGCGAGTATGCCCTGAAGTCCATCCCCAAGCGGCTGTGCCTGGTGTGTGGGGACGTGGCCTCCGGTTTTCACTACGGAGTCGCCTCCTGTGAGGCCTGCAAAGCTTTCTTCAAACGCACCATTCAAGGTAGGAGTTGATTGGTGGAAACTGCAGGACACGAGGGAGGGGCAGCAGAGCCCTGACCCAATGGAGGCTCAGTAACCCTCGGGGCAATGGATTAAAGGAGCAGGGCATCCTGAAACTGCAAATCCACCAATCAGAACCTGATGGGGGCGGGGAGGGGGAGCTGGGGAGGAGGGGGAGCTGGGGTGGGGGAGCTGGGGGGGGGGGCGGGGGGAGCTGGGGGGGGGGAGCTGGCGGGGAGGGGGGAGCTGGCGGGGAGGGGGGAGCTGGCGGGGAGGGGGAGCTGGCGGGGAGGGGGAGCTGGGGTGGGGGAGCTGGGGGGGGGCGGGGGGAGCTGGGGGGGGTGAGCTGGGGTGGGGGAGCTGGGGGGGGGGGAGGCGGGGGGAGCTGGAGGCGGGAGGGTGGGGGCAGGGAGATAGTGGGAGATGGTGGGGGAGTGGGGCTGGGGGTGTGGGGGGTGGGGTTGACGGTGGGTGGGAGGATGGGGGCAGGGAGATGGTGGGGATAGGGATGAGGGGGAGTGGGGGTGGGAGGGAGAGGGGTTGGGGTGGGGTGAGGGATAGTGGGGGGTGGGGTGGGGGTGAGGGAGGTTGGAGATGGGGGTGAGGGGGGAGTGGGGGTAGGAGGGAGAGGGGTAGGAGGGAGAGGGGTAGGGTGGGGGGATGGGGGTGGGGGTCGGAGGGCGTTTGGGGTGGGGTGAGGGGGTAGGGGGTGGGGGTGTGGGGTGGGGGTGGGGTGGGGGTGAGTGCTATATTGAGCAGTCAGTGGATTGGATGTGAGACCAGCTAATGAAGGTGTGGCAGGGACGGGTCAGTGGGTCAGTGGGGGATCCATCAGGAAATCAGCAAGCAGGAGCGAGAGATTAGAATATATTATATCCAGAATTTGCAGCATTGCATCTTAACCCCATGCTGCCGAGTGAGGGAGTGGGGGGGGATTTGCAGTTTAATGGGTAACGGGGGGGGGTGCGGTTTATTGGGTAACGGGGGGTGCAGTTTAATGGGTAACGGGGGGGCTGCGGTTTAATGGGGGGCTGGGGGGACAGGGCAAGAGCAGCAGAAAAGTGGGAATCATGTATTTAACACAGAGAGTGGCAGCAGTGAGCTCAGTGCTTCCTCAGTAAACATTGAGTTCAAAGGAGGGAAAAATATCCATCTTACCTCGGAGCGAGTCCCATTTCCCCTCTCACCCCTGTCTCGCTGACCAATCGTGGCTCCCAGACAAGCAATGTTTTGATTTTAAAATTCTCGTCCTTACTTTCAAGTCTCTCCCTGGCCTCACCCACCTTTGTCCAACCCCACAACACTTGGAGATCTCTGCACTAATTCCAGCCTCTTCCCCATCACTGATTTCAGACATTGCAATATTAGTGGCTGCGTCTTCAGCTGCCTCCCGAAACCTCCACCTCTGGAATTCCCTCCCGAAACCTCCACCTCTGGAATTCCCTCCCGAAACCTCCACCTCTGGAATTCCCTCCCGAAACCTCCACCTCTGGAATTCCCTCCCGAAACCTCCACGGGGGAGATATTTGTGGGAGATATTTATCATTTTTCTGGCTAAGATTCATCTTTCATTCCCTCCCCCTGCAGTATAAATATCTCATACTTTCTCTGCCTTTTAGCTTTGACAAAGGGTTGTCTGGACTCGAAACATCAGCTCTTTTCTCTCCTTACAGATGCTGCCAGACCTGCTGAGATTTTCCTGCATTTTCTCTTTTGGTTTCAGATTCCAGCATCTGCAGTAATTTGCTTTTATTCCAGTAAATCTTCCCCTCCCTGCGCATCACCCCACCGCACCCCCCCCCCTCCCCCACCCCCCGACTGTCCCCGGGACCTTCCGCTGGGAAGCCATACCAGGCAGAGCAAGTGTGAATGCAGTGGCAATATGGAAGATTACTGTGAGAGGAATGGGTTCCTGCAGCAAGGAGTGACGGTCCAGGAACCAGTGTTTGGGACATCTTTTGAGGCCTGGAGAGGATCTTTCAGTGGGAGAGGCGCAGAATGAAGAAGCAGACATTGCACTATCAGCCTGTAATGTATAGGAATCACTATCTATAATGTGTAGGAAACTAACTATAATCTGCAGGAAATGCTCTCTATAATGTGTAGGAATCACTATCTATAATGTGTAGGAATCACGATCTATAATGTGTCGGAAACACTATCTATAATGTGTAGGAAACGCTATCTATAATGTGTATGAAACACTATCTATAATGTGTATGAAACACTAACTATAATGTGTATGAAACGCTATCAATAATGTGTCAGAAACGCTATCTATAATGTGTCGGAAACACTATCTATAATGTGTCAGAAACGCTATCTATAATGTGTAGGAAACGCTATCTATAATGTGTAGGAAACACTATCTATAATGTGTAGGAAACACTAACTATAATGTGTAGGAAACGCTATCTATAATGTGTCAGAAACGCTATCTATAATGTGTAGGAAACACTATCTATAATGTGTCGGAAACGCTATCTATAATGTGCAGGAAACGCTATCTATAATGTGAAGGAAACACTATCTATAATGTGTAGGAAACACTAACTATAATGTGTAGGAAACGCTATCTATAATGTGTCAGAAACGCTATCTATAATGTGTCGGAAACACTATCTATAATGTGTCAGAAACGTTATCTATAATGTGTCAGAAACGCTATCTATAATGTGTCGGAAACACTATCTATAATGTGTAGGAAACACTATCTATAATGCGTCGGAAACGTTATCTATAATGTGTCAGAAACGCTATCTATAATGTGTTGGAAACACTATCTATAATGTGTAGGAAACACTATCTATAATGTGTAGGAAACAGTATCTATAATGTGTAGGAAACGCTATCTATAATGTGTCGGGAACACTATCTGTAATGCGTAGGAAACGCTAACTATAATGTGTAGGAAACACGATCTATAATGTGTAGGAAACGCTATCTATAATGTGTAGGAAATGCTCTCTATAATGTGTCGGAAACGCTATCTATAATGTGTTGGAAACGCTATCTATAATGTGTAGGAAACACTATCTATAATGTGTAGGAAATGCTCTCTATAATGTGTAGGAAACACGATCTATAATGTGTAGGAAACACAATCTATAATGCGTCGGAAACGTTATCTATAATGTGTCAGAAACGCTATCTATAATGTGTTGGAAACACTATCTATAATGTGTAGGAAACACTATCTATAATGTGTAGGAAACAGTATCTATAATGTGTAGGAAACGCTATCTATAATGTGTCGGGAACACTATCTGTAATGTGTAGGAAACGCTAACTATAATGTGTAGGAAACACGATCTATAATGTGTAGGAAACGCTATCTATAATGTGTAGGAAATGCTCTCTATAATGTGTCGGAAACGCTATCTATAATGTGTTGGAAACGCTATCTATAATGTGTAGGAAACACTATCTATAATGTGTAGGAAATGCTCTCTATAATGTGTAGGAAACACGATCTATAATGTGTAGGAAACACAATCTATAATGTGTAGGAAATGCTCTCTATAATGTGTAGGAAACACTATCTATAATGTGTAGGAAACACTATCTATAATGTGTAGGAAACACTATCTATAATGTGTAGGAAACACTATCTATAATGTGTAGAAAGCACTATCTATAATGTGTAGGAAACACTATCTATAATGTGTAGGAAACACTATCTGTAATGTGTAGGAAACGCTAACTATAATGTGTAGGAAACACTATCTATAATGTGTAGGAAACACTATCTATAATGTGTAGGAAACAGTATCTATAATGTGTAGGAAACGCTATCTATAATATGTAGGTAACACTATCTATAATGTGTAGGAAACAGTATCTATAATGTGTAGGAAACACTATGTATAATGTGTCGGAAACGCTATCTATAATGTGTAGGACACGCTGTCTATAATGTGTAGGAAACGCTATCTATAATGTGTAGGAAACACTATCCATAATGTGTCATGAACACTATCTATAATGTGTCGGAAATGCTATCTACAATGTGAAGGAAACGCTATCTATAATGTGTAGGAAACGCTATCTATAATGTGTATGAAACACTATCTATAATGTGTAGGAAACGCTATCTATAATGTGTCAGAAACACTCTCAATGTGTCGGAAACGCTATCTATAATGTGTAGGAAACACTATCTATAATGTGTCGGAAACACTATCTATAATGTGTCGGAAACACTATCTATAATGTGTAGGAAACACAATCTATAATGTGTCGGAAACGCTATCTATAATGTGTAGGAAACACTGTCTAAAATGTGTAGGGAACACTATCTATAATGTGTCGGAAACGCTATCTATAATGTGTAGGAAACACGATCTATAATGTGTCGGAAACACTATCTATAATGTGTAGGAAACACTATCTATAATGTGTAGGAAACACTATCTATAATGTGTATGAAACGCTATCTATAATGTGTCAGAAACGCTATCTATAATGTGTATGAAACACTATCTACAATGTGTAGGAAATGCTCTCTATAATGTGTATGAAACAGTATCTATAATGTGTATGAAACACTATCTATAATGTGTAGGAAATGCTCTCTATAATGTGTAGGAAACATTATCTAAAATGTGTCGGAAACGCTATCTATAATGTGTAGGAAACACTATCTATAATGTGTAGGAAACACTATTTATAATGTGTCGGAAACGCTATCTATAATGTGTAGGATACACTATCTAAAATGTGTCGGAAACGCTATCTATAATGTGTAGGAAACACTATCTATAATGTGTAGGAAACACTATTTATAATGTGTCGGAACCACTATCTATAATGTGTAGGAAACACGATCTATAATGTGTAGGAAACGCTCTCTATAATGTGTAGGAAACGCTATCTATAATGTGTATGAAACGCTATCTATAATGTGTATGAAACGCTATCTATATTGTGTCAGAAACGCTATCTATAATGTGTAGGAAACACGATCTATAATGTGTAGGAAACGCTCTCTATAATGTGTCTGAAACGCTATCTATAATGTGTAGGAAACACTATCTATAATGTGTAGGAAACACTATCTATAATGTGTAGGAAACAGTATCTATAATGTGTAGGAAACGCTATCTATAATATGTAGGTAACACTATCTATAATGTGTAGGAAACAGTATCTATAATGTGTAGGAAACACTATGTATAATGTGTCGGAAACGCTATCTATAATGTGTAGGACACGCTGTCTATAATGTGTAGGAAACGCTATCTATAATGTGTAGGAAACACTATCCATAATGTGTCATGAACACTATCTATAATGTGTCGGCAATGCTATCTACAATGTGAAGGAAACGCTATCTATAATGTGTAGGAAACGCTATCTATAATGTGTATGAAACACTATCTATAATGTGTAGGAAACGCTATCTATAATGTGTCAGAAACACTCTCAATGTGTCGGAAACGCTATCTATAATGTGTAGGAAACACTATCTATAATGTGTCGGAAACACTATCGATAATGTGTCGGAAACACTATCTATAATGTGTAGGAAACACAATCTATAATGTGTCGGAAACGCTATCTATAATGTGTAGGAAACACTGTCTAAAATGTGTAGGGAACACTATCTATAATGTGTCGGAAACGCTATCTATAATGTGTAGGAAACACGATCTATAATGTGTCGGAAACACTATCTATAATGTGTAGGAAACACTATCTATAATGTGTAGGAAACACTATCTATAATGTGTATGAAACGCTATCTATAATGTGTCAGAAACGCTATCTATAATGTGTATGAAACACTATCTACAATGTGTAGGAAATGCTCTCTATAATGTGTATGAAACAGTATCTATAATGTGTATGAAACACTATCTATAATGTGTCGGAAACGCTATCTATAATGTGTAGGAAACACTATCTATAATGTGTAGGAAACACTATTTATAATGTGTCGGAAACGCTATCTATAATGTGTAGGATACACTATCTAAAATGTGTCGGAAACGCTATCTATAATGTGTAGGAAACACTATCTATAATGTGTAGGAAACACTATTTATAATGTGTCGGAACCACTATCTATAATGTGTAGGAAACACGATCTATAATGTGTAGGAAACGCTCTCTATAATGTGTAGGAAACGCTATCTATAATGTGTATGAAACACTATCTATAATGTGTATGAAACGCTATCTATATTGTGTCAGAAACGCTATCTATAATGTGTAGGAAACACGATCTATAATGTGTAGGAAACGCTCTCTATAATGTGTCTGAAACGCTATCTATATTGTGTCAGAAACGCTATCTATAATGTGTAGGAAACACTATCTATAATGTGTCGGAAATGCTCTCTATAATGTGTAGGAAACACTATCTATAATGTGTCGGAAATGCTCTCTATAATGTGTAGGAAACACGATCTATAATGTGTAGGAAACACGATCTATAATGTGTAGGAAACGCTCTCTATAATGTGTATGAAACGCTATCTATATTGTGTCAGAAACGCTATCTATAATGTGTAGGAAACACTATCTATAATGTGTCGGAAATGCTCTCTATAATGTGTAGGAAACACTATCTATAATGTGTCGGAAACGTTATCTATAATGTGTAGGAAACACGATCTATAATGTGTAGGAAATGCTCTCTATAATGTGTCGGAAACGTGATCTAGAATGTGTAGGAAACGCTATCTATAATGTGTAGGAAACTCTATCTATAATGTGTAGGAAATGCTCTCTATATTGTGTCAGAAACGCTATCTATAAAGTGTAGGAAACACTATCTATAATGTGTCGGAAACGTTATCTATAATGTGTAGGAAACGCTATCTATAATGTGTAGGAAGCACTATCTATATTGTGTCAGAAACGCTATCTACAATGTGTATGAAACACTATAATGTGTAGGAAACACTATCTATAATGTGTAGGAAACGCTATCTATAATGTGTAGGAAACACTATCTATAATGTGTATGAAACGCTATCTATAATGTGTAGGAAACGCTATCTATAATGTGTAGGAAACGCTATCTGTAATGTGTAGGAAACACTATCTATAATGTGTATGAAACGCTATCTATAATGTGTAGGAAACGCTATAATGTGTAGGAAACACTATAATGTATAGGAAACTCTATCTATAATGTGTAGGAAACGCTATCTATAATGTGTAGGAAATGCTCTCTATAATGTGTCGGAAACGCTATCTATAATGTGTTGGAAACGCTATCTATAATGTGTAGGAAACACTATCTATAATGTGTAGGAAATGCTCTCTATAATGTGTAGGAAACACGATCTATAATGTGTAGGAAACACAATCTATAATGTGTAGGAAATGCTCTCTATAATGTGTAGGAAACACTATCTATAATGTGTAGGAAACACTATCTATAATGTGTAGGAAACACTATCTATAATGTGTAGGAAACACTATCTATAATGTGTAGGAAACACTATCTATAATGTGTCGGGAACACTATCTATAATGTGTAGGAAACACTATCTATAATGTGTAGGAAACAGTATCTATAATGTGTAGGAAACGCTATCGATAATGTGTAGGTAACACTATCTATAATGTGTAGGAAACAGTATCTATAATGTGTAGGAAACGCTATCTATAATGTGTAGGAAACACTATCTATAATGTGTCGGAAACGCTATCTATAATGTGTAGGACACGCTGTCTATAATGTGTAGGAAACACTATCTATAATGTGTAGGAAACACTATCCATAATGTGTCATGAACACTATCTATAATGTGTCGGAAATGCTATCTACAATGTGTAGGAAACGCTATCTATAATGTGTAGGAAACGCTATATATAATGTGTATGAAACACTATCTATAATGTGTAGGAAACGCTATCTATAATGTGTCAGAAACACTCTCAATGTGTCGGAAACGCTATCTATAATGTGTAGGAAACACTATCTATAATGTGTCGGAAACACTATCTATAATGTGTCGGAAACGCTATCTATAATGTGTAGGAAACACTATCTATAATGTGTCGGAAACGCTATCTATAATGTGTAGGAAACACTGTCTATAATGTGTAGGGAACACTATCTATAATGTGTCGGAAACGCTATCTATAATGTGTAGGAAACACGATCTATAATGTGTCGGAAACACTATCTATAATGTGTAGGAAACACTATCTATAATGTGTATGAAACGCTATCTATAATGTGTCAGAAACGCTATCTATAATGTGTATGAAACACTATCTATAATGTGTAGGAAACACCATCTATAATGTGTCGGAAATGCTCTCTATAATGTGTATGAAACAGTATCTATAATGTGTATGAAACACTATCTATAATGTGTAGGAAATGCTCTCTATAATGTGTAGGAAACACTATCTACAATGTGTCGGAAACGCTATCTATAATGTGTAGGAAACACTATCTATAATGTGTTAGGAAACGCTATCTATAATGTGTAGGAAACACCATCTATATTGTGTCAGAAACGCTATCTATAATGTGTAGGAAACACTATCTATAATGTGTAGGAAACACTATTTATAATGTGTCGGAAACGCTATCTATAATGTGTGGGAAACACTATCTATAATGTGTATGAACCACTATCTATAATGTGTAGGAAACGCTCTCTATAATGTGTATGAAACGCTATCTATATTGTGTCAGAAACGCTATCTATAATGTGTAGGAAACACTATCTATAATGTGTCGGAAATGCTCTCTATAATGTGTAGGAAACACTATCTATAATGTGTCGGAAACGTTATCTATAATGTGTAGGAAACGCTATCTATAATGTGTAGGAAATGCTCTCTATAATGTGTCAGAAACATTATCTATAATGTGTAGGAAACGCTATCTATAATGTGTAGGAAACACTATCTATAATGTGTAGGAAATGCTCTCTATAATGTGTATGAAACAGTATCTATAAATGTGTATGAAACACGATCTATAATGTGTAGGAAATGCTCTCTATAATGTGTCGGAAACGTGATCTAGAATGTGTAGGAAACGCTATCTATAATGTGTAGGAAACTCTATCTATAATGTGTAGGAAATGCTCTCTATATTGTGTCAGAAACGCTATCTATAATGTGTAGGAAACACTATCTATAATGTGTCGGAAACGTTATCTATAATGTGTAGGAAACGCTATCTATAATGTGTTGGAAGCACTATCTATATTGTGTCAGAAACGCTATCTATAATGTGTATGAAACGCTATCTATAATGTGTCAGAAACACGATCTATAATGTGTAGGAAACACTATCTATAATGTGTAGGAAACGCTATCTATAATGTGTCGGAAACGCTATATATAATGTGTTGGAAACACGATCTATAATGTATAGGAAACGCTATCAATAATGTGTAGGAAACGCTATCTATAATGTGTATGAAACACAATCTATAATGTGTATAAAACACTATCTATAATGTATAGGAAACGTTATCTATAATGTGTAGGAAACGCTATCTACAATGTGTAGGAAACTCTATCTATAATGTGTAGGAAACACTATCTATAATGTATAGGAAACGCTATCTATAATGTGTAGGAAACACTATCTATAATGTATAGGAAACGCTATCTATAATGTGTAGGAAACTCTATCTATAATGTGTAGGAAACGCTATCTATAATATAAAGGAAACGCTATCTATAATGTATAGGAAACGCTATCTATAATGTGTAGGAAACGCTATCTATAATGTGTAGGAAATGCTCTCTATAATGTGTCGGAAACGCTATCTATAATGTGTTGGAAACGCTATCTATAATGTGTAGGAAACACTATCTATAATGTGTAGGAAATGCTCTCTATAATGTGTAGGAAACACGATCTATAATGTGTAGGAAACACTATCTATAATGTGTAGGAAACTCTATCTATAATGTGTAGGAAACGCTATCTATAATATAAAGGAAACGCTATCTATAATGTATAGGAAACGCTATCTATAATGTGTAGGAAACGCTATCTATAATGTGTAGGAAATGCTCTCTATAATGTGTCGGAAACGCTATCTATAATGTGTTGGAAACGCTATCTATAATGTGTAGGAAACACTATCTATAATGTGTAGGAAATGCTCTCTATAATGTGTAGGAAACACGATCTATAATGTGTAGGAAACACTATCTATAATGTGTAGGAAATGCTCTCTATAATGTGTAGGAAACACTATCTATAATGTGTAGGAAACACTATCTATAATGTGTAGGAAACACTATCTATAATGTGTCGGAAACGCTATCTATAATGTGTTGGAAACACTATCTATAATGTGTCGGAAACGCTATCTATAATGTGTAGGAAACACTATCTATAATGTGTAGGAAACACTATCTATAATGTGTAGGAAACACTATCTATAATGTGTCGGAAACGCAATCTATAATGTGTAGGAAACACTAGCTATAATGTGTAGGAAATGCTCTCTATAATGTGTAGGAAACACGATCTATAATGTGTAGGAAACACTATCTATAATGTGTAGGAAACACTATCTATAATGTGTCGGAAACACTATCTATAATGTGTCGGAAACACTATCTATAATGTGTAGGAAACACTATCTATAATGTGTAGGAAACACTATCTATAATGTGTCGGAAACGCTATCTATAATGTGTAGGAAACACTATCTATAATGTGTAGGAAACACTATCTATAATGTGTAGGAAACACTATCTATAATGTGTCGGAAACGCTATCTATAATGTGTTGGAAACGCTATCTATAATGTGTAGGAAATGCTATCTATAATGTGTAGGAAACACTATCTATAATGTGTAGGAAACGCTATCTATAATGTGTTGGAAATGCTCTCTATGATGTGTCGGAAATGCTCTCTATAATGTGTAGGAATCACTGTCTATAATGTGTAGGAATCACTATCTATAATGTGTAGGAAACACTGTCTATAATGTGTAGGAAACACGATCTATAATGTGTAGGAAACACTATCTATAATGTGTAGGAAACACTATCTATAATGTGTCGGAAACACTATCTATAATGTGTCGGAAACACTATCTATAATGTGTAGGAAACACTATCTATAATGTGTAGGAAACACTATCTATAATGTGTCGGAAACGCTATCTATAATGTGTAGGAAACACTATCTATAATGTGTAGGAAACACTATCTATAATGTGTCGGAAACACTATCTATAATGTGTCGGAAACGCTATCTATAATGTGTTGGAAACGCTATCTATAATGTGTAGGAAATGCTATCTATAATGTGTAGGAAACACTATCTATAATGTGTAGGAAACGCTATCTATAATGTGTTGGAAATGCTCTCTATAATGTGTCGGAAATGCTCTCTATAATGTGTAGGAATCACTGTCTATAATGTGTAGGAATCACTATCTATAATGTGTAGGAAACACTGTCTATAATGTGTAGGAAACACTGTCTATAATGTGTAGGAAACACTATCTATAATGTGTAGGAATCACTATCTATAATGTGTAGGAAACGCTATCTATAATGTGTAGGAAACGCTATCTATAATGTGTAGGAAACACTATCTATAATGTGTAGGAAACGCTATCTATAATGTGTCGGAAATGCTCTCTATAATGTGTCGGAAAAGCTCTCTATTATGTGTAGGAAACGCTATCTATAATGTGTCGGAAACGCTATTTATAATGTGTCGGAAACGCTATCTATCATGTGTAGGAAACACTATCTATAATGTGTAGTAAACACTATCTATAATGTGTCGGAAATGCTCTCTATAATGTGTAGGAAACACTGTCTATAATGTGTAGGAAACACTATCTATAATGTGTAGGAAACACTATATATAATGTGTCGGAAACGCTATCTATAATATGTCGGAAATACTATCTATAATGTGTCGGAAATGCTCTCTATAATGTGTAGGAAACACTCTCTATAATGTGTCGGAAACACTATCTATAATGTGTAGGAAACACTATCTATAATGTGTAGGAAACACTATCTATAATGTGTAGGAAACACTATCTATAATGTGTAGGAAACACTATCTATAATGTGTAGGAAACGCTATCTATAATGTGTAGTAAACACTATCTATAATGTGTAGGAAACACTGTCTATATTGTGTATGAAACACTATCTATAATGTGTCGGAAATGCTCTCTATAATGTGTCGGAAACGCTATCTATAATGTGTAGGAAACACTGTCTATAATGTGTCGGAGACACTATCTACAATGTGTAGGAAACGCTATCTATAATGTGTAGGAAACGCTATCTATAATGTGTAGGAAACGCTATCTATAATGTGTAGGAAACGCTATCTATAATGTGTAGGAAACGCTATCTATAATGTGTCGGAAACACTATCTATAATGTGTAGGAATCACTGTCTATAATGTGTCAGAAATGCTATCTATAATGTGTAGGAAACACTATCTATAATGTGTCAGAAACACTATCTATAATGTGTAGGAATCACTATCTATAATGTGTAGGAAACACTACCTATAATGTGTAGGAAACACTATCTATAATGTGTATGAAACACTATCTATAATGTGTCGGAAACGCTATCTATAACGTGTAGGAATCACTATGTATAATGTGTATGAAACGCTATATATAATGTGTAGGATACACTATCTATAATGTTTTGGAAACAGTATCTATAATGTGTAGGAAACACTATCTATAATGTGTAGGAAACACTATCTATGATGTGTATGAAACACTGTCTATAATGTGTAGGAACCACTATCTATAATGTGTCGGAAACGCTATCTATAATGTGTCGGAAACACTATCTATAATGTGTAGGAATCACTATCTATAATGTGTAGGAAACACTATCTATAATGCGTTGGAAACACTATCTATAATGTGTAGGAATCACTATCAATAATGTGTCGGAAACACTGTCTATAATGCGTTGGAAACATTATCTATAATGTGTCAGAAACACTATCTATAATGTGTAGGAAACACTATCTATAATGTGTAGGAAACACTATCTATAATGTGTAGGAATCACTATCTATAATGTGTAGGAAACACTACCTATGATGTGTAGGAAACACTATTTATAATGGGTAGGAACCACTATCTATAATGTGTAGGAATCACTATTTATAATGGGTAGGAAACACTATCTATAATGTGTCGGAAATGCTCGCTATAATGTGTAGGAAATGCTCTCCATAATTTGTAGGAAACACGATCTATAATGTGTCGGAAATGCTATCTATAATCTGTAGGAAAAACTATCTATAATGTGTAGGAAACGCTATCTATAATGTGTAGGAAACACGGTCTATAATGTGTCGGAAATTCTCTCTATAATGTGTCGGAAACACTATCTATAATGTGTCGGAAACACTATGATATGTCAGAAACGCTCTCTATAATGTGTCGGAAACGCTATCTATAATGTGTAGGAATCACGATGTATAATGTGTCGGAAACGCTATCTATAATGTGTAGGAAACACTATCTATAATGTGTAGGAAACACTGTCTATAATGTGTAGGAAGCTCTATCTATAATGTGTCGGAAACGCTATCTATGATGTGTAGGAAACACTATCTATAATGTGTCGGAAACACTATCTATGATGTGTAGGAGACACTATCTATAATGTGTCGGAAACACTGTCTATAATGTGTACGAAACACTATCTATAATGTGTCGGTAATGCTATCTATAATGTGTAGGAAACACTATCTATAATGTGTAGGAAACGCTATCTATAATGTGTAGGAAACACTATCTATAATGTGTAGGAAACACTATCTATAATGTGTCGGAAACGCTATCTATAATGTGTCGGAAGCGCTCTCTATAATGTGTCGGAAATGCTCTCTATAATGTGTAGGAATCACTATCTATAATGTGTCGGAAAAGCTCTCTATAATGTGTAGGAAACGCTATCTATAATGTGTCGGAAACACTATCTATAATGTGTCGGAAACGCTATTTATAATGTGTCGGAAACGCTATCTATAATGTGTAGGAAACACTATCTATAATGTGTAGGAAACACTATCTATAATGTGTCGGAAACGCTCTCTATAATGTGTAGGAAACACTGTCTATAATGTGTCGGAAACACTATCTACCATGTGTCGGAAACGCTATCTATCATGTGTCGGAAACACTATCTATAATGTGTAGGAAACACTATCTATAATGTGTAGGAAACACTATCTATAATGTGTCGGAAACGCTATCTATAATGTGTCGGAAATACTATCTATAATGTGTCGGAAATGCTCTCTATAATGTGTAGGAAACACTGTCTATAATGTGTAGGAAACACTATCTATAATGTGTAGGAAACACTATCTATAACGTGTCGGAAATGCTCTCTATAATGTGTAGGAAACGCTATCTATAATGTGTAGGAAACACTGTCTATAATGTGTAGGAAACACTATCTATAATGTGTAGGAAACAGTATCTATAATGTGTCGGAAACCCTTTCTATAATGTGTATGAAACACTATCTATAATGTGTCGGAAATGCTCTCTATAATGTGTAGGAAACGCTATCTATAATGTGTCGGAAACGCTATCTATAATGTGTCGGAAACGCTATCTATAATGTGTCGGAAATACTATCTATAATGTGTCGGAAATGCTCTCTATAATGTGTAGGAAACACTGTCTATAATGTGTAGGAAACACTATCTATAATGTGTAGGAAACACTATCTATAATGTGTCGGAAATGCTCTCTATAATGTGTAGGAAACGCTATCTATAATGTGTAGGAAACGCTCTCGATAATGTGCAGCAAGCACTGTCTGTATTTTGTTGTTATCGCTCTCCATTAGGTGCTTGAAGTCACTCCATATAATGGATTGAAAAGGAATTCTGTAAATGACTGGAAATTCTCATTCTGTGGTGCTAAATAAAAATGCTGACGATGCACTTGCATCATTGTTAGAAAGATGCAAACAGTCGCACAAATGTGGCTGAGGAACTCCCTGAAATGTTTTGGAAACACATTTGCTCTAAAGCCGGATACATGGCCGAGAGATTGCTTGAAACGCCATGTTGTGCGGAGGTATTCTCTCAATGTACTCAGGTTATTATCAAAGTTATACAATGGAGGTTCACTATTGATTGGATTTATTCTTGTCACATGTATTAACACACAGTGAAAAGTATTGTTTCTTGCGTGCGATACAGACAAAGCATACCGTTCATAGAGAAGGAAAGGAGAGAGTGCAGAGTGTAGTGTTACAGTCATAGCTAGGGTGTAGAGAAAGATCAACTTAGTGCGAGGTAGGTCCATTCAAAAGTCTGACAGCAGCAGGGAAGAAGCTGTTCTTGAGTCGGTTGGTACGTGTCATCAGACTTCTGTATTTTTTTCCTGATGGAACAAGGTGGAAGAGAGAATGTCCGGGGCGCGTGGAGTCCTTAATTATGCTGGCTGCTTTTCTGAGGCAGCGGGAAGCGTAGACAGAGTCAATGGATGGGAGGCTGGTTTGTGTGATGGATTGGGCTTCATTCACGACCCTTTGTAGTTTCTTGCGGTCTTGGGCAGAGCAGGAGCCATACCAAGCTGTGATACAACCAGAAAGAATGTATTTCTTTGTGATGGTGCATCTGTAAAAGTTAGTGAGAGTCGTAGCTGATGTGTCAAATTTCCTTAGCCTTCTGAGAAAGTCGAGGCATTGGTGGGATTTCTTAACTATAGTGTCGGCATGGGGGTACCAGGACAGGTTGTTGGTGATCTGGACGTCTTGAAACTTGAAGCTCTCGACCCTTTCTACTTCACCCCGGTTGATGTAGACAGGGGCATGTTCTCCTTTACACTTCCTGAAGTCGATGACAATCTCCATTGTTTTGTTGACATTGAGGGAGAGATTATTGTTGCCGCTCCAGTTCACCAGATTCTCTATCTCATTCCTGTACTCTGTCTCGTCATTGTTTGAGATCCGACCCACTACGATGGTGTCGTCAGCAAACTCGAAAATCGAATTGGAGGGGAATTTGGCCACACAGTCATAGGTGTATAAGGAGTATAGTAGGGGGCTGAGAACACAGCCTTGTGGGGCACCGGTGTTGAGGATGATCGTGGGGGAGGTGTTGTTGCCAATCCTTACTGATTGTGGTCTGTGAGTTAGGAAGTTCAGGATCCAGTCGCAGAGGGAGGAGCCGAGACCCAGGCCACGGAGTTTGGAGATGAGTTTTGTGGGAATAATGGTGTTGAAGGCTGAGCTGTCGTCAATAAATAGGAGTCTGACACAGGTGTCCTTGTTATCTAGGTGTTCCAGGGTTGAGTGCAGGGCCAGGGAGATGGCGTCTGCTGTGGACCTGTTGCGGCGGTAGGCGAACTGTAGTGGATGCAGGTAGTCCGGGAGGCTGGAATTGATTCGTGCCATGACTGACCTTTCAAAGCACTTCATGATGATGGACCATCATAGAGTCCATGATCGTGTTATAGAGGTTTACAGCATGGAAACAGGCCCTTCGGCCCAACTTGTCCATGCCGCCTTTTTTTTTAACCACTAAGCTAGTCCCAATTGCCCACATTTGGCCCATATCCCTCTGTACAAAACTCTGGTGTGGCCGCATTTGGAGTATTGCGTACAGTTCTGGTCGCCGTATTATAGGAAAGATGTGGAAGTGTTGGAAAGGGTGCAGAGGAGATTTACCAGGATGTTGCCTGGTATGGTGGGAAAATCGTATGAGGAAAGGCTGAGGGGCTTGAGGTTGTTTTCGTTAGAGAGAAGAAGGTTAAGAGGTGACTTAATAGAGGCATACAAGATGATCAGAGGATTAGATAGGGTGGATAGTGAGAGCCTTTTTCCTCGGATGGCGTTGGTTAGCACGAGGGGACATAGCTTTAAATTGAGGAGTGATAGATATAGGACAGATGTTAGAGGTAGGTTCTTTACTCAGAGAGTAGTAAGGGTGTGGAATGCCCTGCCTGCAGCAGTGTTGGACTCGTCAACGTTGAGAGCGTTCAAGTGGTTATTGGATAAACATATGGATGATATTGGAATAGTGTAGATTAGAGGGGCTTTAGATTGGTTCCACTGGTCGGCGCAACATCGAGGGCCGAAGGGCCTGTACTGCGCTGTAATGTTCTATGTTCTATACCCATTGTATCCATGTAACTGTCTAAACGCTTTTTAAAAGATAAAATTGTACTCGCCTCTACTACTGCCTCTGGCAGCTTGTTCCAGACACTCACCACCCTCTGTGTGAAGAAATTGCCTCTCTGGACACTTTTGTATCTCTCCCCTCTCACCTTAAACCGATGTCCTCTAGTTTTAGATTCCCCTACCTTCGGGAAAATATATTGACTATCTAGCTGATCTATGCCCCTCATTATTTTATAGCTCTCCATAAGATCACCCCTAAGCCTCCTATGCTCCAGGGGAAAAAGTCCCAGTCTATCCAGCCTCTCCTTCTAACCATTAAGTGAGTAAGTCCTGCTCTGGTTCAATCTACCAAAATGCATCACCTCACATTTATCTAAATTAAACTCCATCTGCCATTCATCAGCCCACTGGCCCAATTGATCAAGATCCCATTGCAATCCGAGATAACATTGTTCACTGTCTACTATGCCACCAATCTTGGTGTCATCTGCAAACTTACTAACCATGCCCCCTCTATTCTCATCCAAATCATTAATATAAATGGCAAATAACAGTGGACCCAGCACTGATCCCTGAGGCACACCGCTGGTCACAGGCCTCCAGTTTGAAAAACAACCCTCTACAACCACCCTCTGTCTTCTGTCGTCAAGCCAAGTGTATCCAATTGGCTACCTCACCCTGGATCCTGTGAGATTTAACCTTATGCAACAACCTACCATGCGGTACCTTGTCAAAGGCCTTGCTAAAGTCCATGTCGACAACATCAACTGCGCTGCCCTCATCTACCTTCTTGGTTACCCCTTCAAAAAACACAAATTCACGAGACATGATTTTCCACTCAGAAAGCCATGCTGACTGTTCCAATGTCTTGTACAATTTCAACAAGACGTTCCAACTCCTGTATTCAATGTTGTGACCAATGAAAGAGGGAGCTTTATTCTCAACCTAACGCTGTGCTGTACCTGTCCAGGGAGTGTTTGATGGGGACAGTGTAGAGGGAGCTTTACTCTGTATCTAACCCCGTGCTGTACCTGTCCTGGGAGTGTTTGATGGGGGACAGTGTAGAGGGAGCTTTACCCTGTATCTAATCCCGTGCTGTACCTGTCGTGGGAGTGTTTCCACTCCATCTGACGAAAGAGCAGTGCTCCGAAAGCTTATGGTATTTGCTACCAAATAAACCTGTTGGACTTTAACCTGGTGTTGTGAGACTTCTTACAGTGTTTGATGGGGACAGTGTAGAGGGAGCTTTACTCTATACCTAACCCCGTGCTGTCCCTGTCCTGGGAGTGTTTGATGGGGACAGTGTAGAGAGAGCTTTATCTGTATCTAATCCTGTGCTATTCCTGTCCTGGGAGTGTTTGATGGGGGACAGTGTAGAGGGAGCTTTACTCTGGGAGGTGTAGAGGGAGCTTTACCCTGGGAGGTTCCCCCTCATTGATCCACTGGAGCAAGCTGAGAGGGGTGATTGAAAAGCAGCAGTGCTGGTAAGAGATTAATTGGATTAATTGAATTGTTTATTTATTTAATTAGTCAGCTAGTGTGTGTATTTTTTTGGCCTTTACTTTAACAGCAGTTTTTCAAGTTTAAAGTGAAAACTAGAAGTGGGCAGCAAAGGAGTCTGGGAAGGGTTTTTATTTTAACTTTAAAAGTCAGTTACCTGGGAGGTTCCCCCTCATTGATCCACTGGAGCAAGCTGAGAGGGGTGATTGAAAAGCAGCAGTGCTGGTTAGAGATTAATTGGATTAATTGAATTGTTTATTTATTTAATTAGTCAGCTAGTGTGTGTATTTTTTTGGCCTTTACTTTAACAGCAGTTTTTCAAGTTTAAAGTGAAAACTAGAAGTGGGCAGCAAAGGAGTCTGGGAAGGGTTTTTATTTTAACTTTAAAAGTCAGTTACCTGGGAGGTTCCCCCTCATTGATCCACTGGAGCAAGCTGAGAGGGGTGATTGAAAAGCAGCAGTGCTGGTAAGAGATTAATTGGATTAATTGAATTGTTTATTTATTTAATTAGTCAGCTAGTGTGTGTATTTTTTTGGCCTTTACTTTAACAGCAGTTTTTCAAGTTTAAAGTGAAAACTAGAAGTGGGCAGCAAAGGAGTCTGGGAAGGGTTTTTATTTTAACTTTAAAAGTCAGTTACCTGGGAGGTTCCCCCTCATTGATCCACTGGAGCAAGCTGAGAGGGGTGATTGAAAAGCAGCAGTGCTGGTAAGAGATTAATTGGATTAATTGAATTGTTTATTTATTTAATTAGTCAGCTAGTGTGTGTATTTTTTTGGCCTTTACTTTAACAGCAGTTTTTCAAGTTTAAAGTGAAAACTAGAAGTGGGCAGCAAAGGAGTCTGGGAAGGGTTTTTATTTTAACTTTAAAAGTCAGTTACCTGGGAGGTTCCCCCTCATTGATCCACTGGAGCAAGCTGAGAGGGGTGATTGAAAAGCAGCAGTGCTGGTAAGAGATTAATTGGATTAATTGAATTGTTTATTTATTTAATTAGTCAGCTAGTGTGTGTATTTTTTTGGCCTTTACTTTAACAGCAGTTTTTCAAGTTTAAAGTGAAAACTAGAAGTGGGCAGCAAAGGAGTCTGGGAAGGGTTTTTATTTTAACTTTAAAAGTCAGTTACCTGGGAGGTTCCCCCTCATTGATCCACTGGAGCAAGCTGAGAGGGGTGATTGAAAAGCAGCAGTGCTGGTAAGAGATTAATTGGATTAATTGAATTGTTTATTTATTTAATTAGTCAGCTAGTGTGTGTATTTTTTTGGCCTTTACTTTAACAGCAGTTTTTCAAGTTTAAAGTGAAAACTAGAAGTGGGCAGCAAAGGAGTCTGGGAAGGGTTTTTATTTTAACTTTAAAAGTCAGTTACCTGGGAGGTTCCCCCTCATTGATCCACTGGAGCAAGCTGAGAGGGGTGATTGAAAAGCAGCAGTGCTGGTAAGAGATTAATTGGATTAATTGAATTGTTTATTTATTTAATTAGTCAGCTAGTGTGTGTATTTTTTTGGCCTTTACTTTAACAGCAGTTTTTCAAGTTTAAAGTGAAAACTAGAAGTGGGCAGCAAAGGAGTCTGGGAAGGGTTTTTATTTTAACTTTAAAAGTCAGTTACCTGGGAGGTTCCCCCTCATTGATCCACTGGAGCAAGCTGAGAGGGGTGATTGAAAAGCAGCAGTGCTGGTAAGAGATTAATTGGATTAATTGAATTGTTTATTTATTTAATTAGTCAGCTAGTGTGTGTATTTTTTTGGCCTTTACTTTAACAGCAGTTTTTCAAGTTTAAAGTGAAAACTAGAAGTGGGCAGCAAAGGAGTCTGGGAAGGGTTTTTATTTTAACTTTAAAAGTCAGTTACCTGGGAGGTTCCCCCTCATTGATCCACTGGAGCAAGCTGAGAGGGGTGATTGAAAAGCAGCAGTGCTGGTAAGAGATTAATTGGATTAATTGAATTGTTTATTTATTTAATTAGTCAGCTAGTGTGTGTATTTTTTTGGCCTTTACTTTAACAGCAGTTTTTCAAGTTTAAAGTGAAAACTAGAAGTGGGCAGCAAAGGAGTCTGGGAAGGGTTTTTATTTTAACTTTAAAAGTCAGTTACCTGGGAGGTTCCCCCTCAGTAGTAGTTTTTTTTTCTCTCGGGCCCCTAGTCCTATAAATTGGTGCAGAGGAGATACCCGATCCTCTACACTGGTAGAGGATCCCACCCTTCCATCCTCCTCTAACCTAATTATAAGTGTGGGGAAGTTTTTTGTTTTCTTTTTTTCTTGCTGGTAATGGCTTCAGGGATGGCAGTTCAGGCAGTATGCTGCATCTCCTGTGGGATGTATGTGGTGAGGAAATCCAGTAGTGTTTCAGGAGATTTTAGTTGTAAGAAGTGCATTAGATTGCAGCTTCTGGAGGAGCGTGTAAAGGAGCTGGAGGGGGAGGTAGAGGAACTCCGCATAATTCGGGAGGCGGAGGTGGAAGTTGATAGGAGTTATAGAGAAATAGTAACTCCTAGAAATGAGGCTTGGGTCAATGCCAGGAGGAGGGGTAAGAAGCAATCGGGAAGACAATCCCCTGGGGCGGTTCCCCTCCATAATAGGTTTTCGGTGCTGGAGGCTACAGTTGAGGAGGAATCAACTGAGCATAGAGAGCAGATCTCTGGGGGTGAGCCGAGTGAGAAAGCTCAGGTGGTTAGGGGCTGTAAAAGACTGGGCCTTGTGATTGGGGACTCCACAATTAAGGGGACAGATAGGAGGGTCGGAACTAAAGGTAGGGACTCAGGGTTGGTGTGTTGCCTACCAGGGGCTGGGGTCCGGGATGTGTCTGACAGGGTATTCAGGACTCTTAGGGGGGAGGGAGATAAACCACAAGTTATTGTACATGTGGGGACACACGACATAGGGAGGATAGGGGAAGGGGATATTAGGCAGGGATTTATGGAGTTGGGGTGGAAACTAAAGGCCAAGACTGACAGAGTGGTTATCTCTGGACTCTTGCCTGTTCCACGGGATAGTTTAGAGAGGAATAGGGAGAGGGAAGGTTTGAATTCATGGCTGAGGGGATGGTGCAGGAGGGAGGGGTTCAGGTACTTAAGCAATTGGGGCTCGTACTGGGGAAGGTGTGACCTCTATGAGAAGGATGGTCTACACCTTAATCAGAAGGGGACCAATATCCTGGGGGGTAAATTTGCTAAGGCCATGCAGGGAGGTTTAAACTGATTCGGGGGGGGGGAGGGATCCTGAGTAGTGGGGCTGAAAGTGAGGGATGCATGGATGGGGACTGCAATGCACGGCATTGCAGAGGTGGGGTGGAGCAGGGTTTGAAATGTGTATACTTCAATGCCAGGAGTATTCGCAATAAAGTGGGTGAACTTGCAGCGTGGATCAGTACCTGGGACTTCGATGTTGTGGCTATTTCAGAGACATGGATAGAGCAGGGGCAGGAATGGATGCTGCAGGTCCCGGGGTTCAAATGTTTTAGTCGAAGTAGGGAAGGAGGTAGAAGAGGGGGAGGGGTAGCATTATTGGTCAGAGATTGTATCACAGTGTCAGAGAGGAGGTTTGATGAGGACTTATCTGTTGAGGTAGTATGGGCGGAGATTAGAAATAGGAGAGGAGAGGTCACCCTGTTGGGAGTCTTTTATAGACCTCCTAAAAGTTCTAGAGAGGTTGAGGAAAGGATTGCGGAGTCAATCCTGCTTAGGAGTGAAAGTAATAGGGCAATTGTTATGGGGGATTTTAACTTGACTAATATTGACTGGAATTGTTATAGCTCTAGCTCGTTAGAGGGGTCAGTTTTTGTTCAAAGCGTGCAGGAAGGTTTTTTGACTCAGTATGTAGACAGGCCAACTAGAGGTGAGGCTATATTGGATCTGGTGCTGGGAAATGAGCCAGACCAGGTGCTAGACTTGGAAGTTGGTGTGCATTTTGGTGATAGTGACCACAATTCGGTTACGTTCACCTTAGTGATGGAAAGGGATAGGCATGAACCTCGGGCCAGTGGTTTTAGCTGGGGGAAGGGTAATTATGAGGCTATTAGGAGAGAATTAGGAAACATAGGTTGGACTAGGAGATTACAGGGACTGGGAACGTCCGACATGTGGAGTTTTTTCAAGGAGCAGCTACTGCGAGTCTGTGATAGGTATGTCCCTGTCAGGCAAGGAGGAATTGGTAGGGCTAGGGAACCGTGGTGCACCAAAAAAGTTTCTTTGTTGGTTAAAAAGAAAAAGGAGGCTTATGTTCGGATGAGACGTGAGCACTCGGGTAGTGCACTAGAAAGCTTTAGATTGGCTAAGAGGGAGTTGAAGAGCGAGCTTAGAAGGGCTAAAAGGGGACATGAGAAGACTTTGGCGGATAGGGTTAAAGAGAATCCTAAGGCGTTCTATAGGTATGTCAAGAACAGAAGGTTGGTTAGGGCAAGTTTAGGGCCAGTTATAGATGGCAGAGGGAAGTTATGTGTGGAACCGGAGGAGATTGGTGAAGCATTGAACCAATATTTCTCTTCGGTGTTCACGCAAGGGGACATGAATATAGCTGAGGAGGACACTGGGTTGCAAGGGAGTAGAATAGACAGTATTACAGTTGATAAGGAGGATGTGCAGGATATTCTGGAGGGTCTGAAAATAGATAAATCCCCTGGTCCGGATGGGATTTATCCAAGGATTCTCTGGGAGGCAAGAGAAGTGATTGCAGAGCCTCTGGCTCTGATCTTCAGGTCGTCGTTGGCCTCTGGTATAGTACCAGAAGATTGGAGGTTAGCGAATGTTGTCCCATTGTTTAAGAAGGGGAACAGAGACTTCCCCGGGAATTATAGACCGGTGAGTCTCACTTCTGTTGTCGGCAAGATGTTGGAAAAAATTATAAGGGATAGGATTTATAGTTATTTGGAGAGTAATGAATTGATAGGTGATAGTCAGCATGGTTTTGTGGCAGGTAGGTCGTGCCTTACTAACCTTATTGAGTTTTTTGAGAAAGTGACCAAGGAGGTGGATGGGGGCAAGGCAGTGGACGTGGTATATATGGATTTTAGTAAGGCGTTTGATAAGGTTCACCATGGTAGGCTTCTGCAGAAAATGCAGATGTATGGGATTGGGGGTGATCTAGGAAATTGGATCAGGAATTGGCTAGCGGATAGGAAACAGAGGGTGGTGGTTGATAGTAAATATTCATCATGGAGTGCGGTTACAAGTGGTGTACCTCAGGGATCTGTTTTGGGGCCACTGCTGTTTGTAATATTTATTAATGATCTGGATGAGGGTATAGTTGGGTGGATTAGCAAATTTGCTGATGACACCAAAGTCGGTGGTGTGGTAGACAGTGAGGAAGGGTGTCGTAGTTTGCAGGAAGACTTAGACAGGTTGCAAAGTTGGGCCGAGAGGTGGCGGATGGAGTTTAATGCGGAGAAGTGTGAGGTAATTCACTTTGGTAGGAATAACAGATGTGTTGAGTATAGGGCTAACGGGAGGACTTTGAATAGTGTGGAGGAGCAGAGGGATCTAGGTGTATGTGTGCATAGATCCCTGAAAGTTGGGAATCAAGTAGATAAGGTTGTTAAGAAGGCATATGGTGTCTTGGCGTTTATTGGTAGGGGGATTGAATTTAGGAGTCGTAGCGTTATGTTGCAACTGTACACAACTCTGGTGCGGCCGCACTTGGAGTACTGTGTGCAGTTCTGGTCCCCACATTACAGGAAGGATGTGGAGGCTTTGGAGAGGGTGCAGAGGAGGTTTACCAGGATGTTGCCTGGTATGGAGGGGAGATCCTATGAGGAGAGGCTGAGGGATTTGGGATTGTTTTCGCTGGAAAGGCGGCGGCTAAGAGGGGATCTTATTGAAACATATAAGATGATTAGAGGTTTAGATAGGGTGGATAGTGATAGCCTTTTTCCTCTGATGGAGAAATCCAGCACGAGGGGGCATGGCTTTAAATTGAGGGGGGGTAGTTATAGAACCGATGTCAGGGGTAGGTTCTTTACCCAGAGGGTGGTGAGGGATTGGAATGCCCTGCCAGCATCAGTAGTAAATGCGCCTAGTTTGGGGGCGTTTAAGAGATCCGTAGATAGGTTCATGGACGAAAAGAAATTGGTTTAGGTTGGAGGGTCACAGTTTTTTTTTTTAACTGGTCGGTGCAACATCGTGGGCCGAAGGGCCTGTTCTGCGCTGTAATGTTCTATGTTCTATGTTCTATGTATCTAACCCCGTGCTGTGCCATTCCTGGGAGTGTTTGGTGGGGACAGTGTAGAGAGAGCTTTATCTGTATCTAATCCTGTGCTATTCCTGTCCTGGGAGTGTTTGATGGGGACAGTGTAGAGAGAGCTTTATCTGTATCTAATCCTGTGCTATTCCTGTCCTGGGAGTGTTTGATGGGGGACAGTGTAGAGGGAGTTTTACTCTGTATCTAACCCCGTGCTGTCCTTTCCTGCAAGGGCGGAATGAAGACATTGGTGTGGGTGGGGGTGGGGGGGGGGGGTGCTGGAGGGGGGGAGGATGGGGGCTCACACAATGTGGTTTGTGCGCACAGGTAATGCTGTTCTCTGCTTTGGCCCAGGAAACATCGAGTACAGCTGCCCGGCCACTAATGAATGCGAAATCACAAAACGCAGACGGAAATCCTGCCAAGCCTGTCGATTTATGAAGTGTCTGAAAGTAGGAATGCTGAAAGAAGGTAAGAGGAGTGGAAGAAAGGATGATGCTGATGGAGAGAGAGGGCGATTGATGCCATCAAACACTCCCAGGACAGGTACAGCACGGGGTTAGATACAGAGTAAAGCTCCCTCTACACTGTCCCCATCAAACACTCCCAGGACAGGTACAGCACGGGGTGAGATACAGAGTAAAGCTCCCTCTACACTGTCCCCATCAAACACTCCCAGGACAGGGACAGCACGGGGTTAGATACAGAGTAAAGCTCCCTCTACACTGTCCCCATCAAACACTCCCAGGACAGGTACAGCACGGGGTTAGATACAGAGTAAAGCTCCCTCTCCACTGTCCCCATCAAACACTCCCAGGACAGGTACAGCACGGGGTGAGATACAGAGTAAAGCTCCCTCTACACTGTCCCCATCAAACACTCCCAGGACAGGGACAGCACGGGGTTAGATACAGAGTAAAGCTCCCTCTACACTGTCCCCATCAAACACTCCCAGGACAGGTACAGCACGGGGTTAGATACAGAGTAAAGCTCCCTCTGCACTGTCCCCCATCAAACACTCCCAGGACAGGGACAGCACGGGGTTAGATACAGAGTAAAGCTCCCTCTACACTGTCCCCCATCAAGCACTCCCAGGACAGGTACAGCACGGGGTTAGATACAGGGTAAAGCTCCCTCTACACTGTCCCCCATCAAACACTCCCAGGACAGGTACAGCATGGGGTTAGATACAGAGTAAAGCTCTCTCGACAGTGTCCCCATCAAACACTCCCAGGACAGGTACAGCATGGGGTTAAATACAGAGTAAAGCTCTCTCTACACTGTCCCCATCAAACACTCCCAGGACAGGGACAGCATGGGGTTAGATACAGGGTAAAGCTCCCTCTACACTGTCCCCATCAAACACTCCCAGGACAGGTACAGCATGGGGTTAGATACAGAGTAAAGCTCTCTCTACAGTGTCCCCATCAAACACACCTAGGACAGGTACAGGATGGGGTTAAATACAGAGTAAAGCTCCCTCTACACTGTCCCCATCAAACACTCCCAGGACAGGTACAGCAGGGGGTTAGATACAGAGTAAAGCTCTCTCTACAGTGTCCCCATCAAACACTCCCAGGACAGGTACAGCATGGGGTTCGATACAGAGTAAAGCTCCCTCTACACTGTCCCCATCAAACACTCCCAGGACAGGTATCTAACCCCGTGCTGTACCTGGCCTGGGAGTGTTTGGTTTGATTTGATTTATTATTGTCACATGTATTTGTCAAATATATACAGAAATTTGTCACACATACAGTGAAAAGTATTGTTTATTGCTCATTATTCAAAAAAGCATATTATTCATAGAGAAGGAAAGGAGAGAGTGCAGAATGTAGTGTTACAGTCACAGCTAGGGTGTGGAGAAAGATCAACTTAATGCGAGGTAAGTCCATTCAAAAGTCTGATGGCAGCAGGGAAGAAGCTGTTCTTGAGTCGGTTGGTACGTGACCTCAGACTTTGTATCTTTTTCCTGACGGAAGAAGGGGAAGAGAGAATGTTCGGGGTGCGTCGAGTCCTTAATTATGCTGGCTGCTTTGCCGAGGCAGTGGGAAGTGTAGACAGAGTCAATGGATGGGAGGCTGGTTTGTGTGATGGATTGGGCTACATTCACGACCTTTTGTAGTTTCTTGCGGTCTTGGGCAAAGCAGGAGCCATACCAAGCTGTGATACAACCAGAAAGAATGCTTTCTATGGCACATCTGTAAATGCTGGTGAGAGTCATAGCTGACATGTCAAATTTCCTTAGTCTTCTGAGAAAGTAGAGGCGTTGGTGGGCTTTCTTAATTATAGTGTTGGCACGAGGGGACCAGGACAGGTTGTTGGTGATCTAAAGACTTGAAGCTCTCGACCATTTCTACTTTGTCCCCATTGATGTAGACGGGACAAGTCCTCCACTATGCTTCCTGAAGTCGATGACAATCTCCTTCGTTTTGTTGACATTGAGGGAGAGATTATTGTTGCCGCTCCAGTTCACCAGATTCTCTATCTCATTCCTGTACTCTGTCTCATCATTGTTTGAGATCCGACCCAGTACGGTGGTGTCGTCAGCAAACTTGAAAATCGAATTGGAGGGGAATTTGGCCACACAGTCATAGGTGTATAAGGAGTATAGTAGGGGGCAGAGAACACAGCCTTGTGGGACACCGGTGTTGAGGATGATCATGGAGGAGGTGTTGTTGCCAATCCTTACTGATTGTGGTCTGTGAGTTAGGAAGTTCAGGATCCAGTCACAGAGGGAGGAGCCGAGGCCCAGGCCACAGAGTTTGGAGATGAGTTTTGTAGGAATAATGGTGTTGAAAGCTGAGCTGTAGTCAATAAATAGGAGTCTGACACAGTTGTCCTTGTTATCTAGGTGTTCCAGGGTTGAGTGCAGGGCCAGGGAGATGGCGTCTGTTGTGGACCTGTTGCGGTGTTAGACAAACTGTAGTGGATCCAGGTCGTCTGGGAGGCTGGAATTGATTTGTGCCATGACTAACCTTTCGAAGCACTTCATAATGATGGATGTCAGAGCCACCAGGCGATAGTGTCGAGGAAGGTTTATATTCGCTGCTTTAAGATTCTATGATTCTCAGATTACTTTCTCTCCAAGCTACAGGAGAATTAAAATCTCAGACATGAAATCACTTTGACATCACAGAGTCTTGTTAGCTTCACCCCATTGAATTTCCTCCTGCTGACTGGGTCATGGATACCCGGCACAAAGGAGGATGGTGGTGGTGGTGGCTGGAGGTCAGTCATCTCAGCTCCAGGACCTCTCTGCAGGGGAGTCCCTGAGGGTGGTGTCCTGGACCCAACCATCTTCAGCTGTTTCATCAGCGACCTTCCTTCCATCAGGTCAGAGTGGGGATGTTCACTGACGACTGCACAATGTTCAGCACCATTTATTACTCATATCCAGGTTTGGGCTGACAAGTGACAAGTAGCATTCATGCCACACAAGTGCCAGGCAATGACCATCTCCAACAAGAGAGGATCAAACCATTGCCCCTTGACATCCAATGTCATTAACATCGATGAGTCTCCCACTATCAACATCCTGGGAGATTACCATTGACCAGAAACTGAACTGGACTGGCCTTATAACTACTGTGACTACAAGAGCAGATCAAAGGCTAGGAATCCTGCAGTGAGTAACTCACCTCCTGACTCCCCAAAGCCTGTCCACCTTCTACATTGCACAAGTCTGTCGTGTGATAGAATACTCGCCACCTCCTGAATGAATGCATTCACAGTTTGACTATATTTATTTATGGGATTTGGTCTTGCTGGCTACACCAGCATTTATTGCCCATCCCGAATTGCCTCAAGAAGGAGGTGGTGAGCTGCCTTCTTGAACCACTGCAGTCCCTGAGGGGCAGGTACACCCACAGTGCTGTTAGGGAGGGAATTCCAGGATTTTGACCCAGCGACAGTGAGGGGATGATGATATATTTCCAAGTCTGGATGGTGTGTGGTTTGGAGGGGAACCTCCAGGTGGTAGTGTTCCCAGGTATCTGCTGCTCTTGTCCTTCGAGATGTTAGCAGCCACAAGTTTGGGAGGTGCTGTCTTAGGGGCCTTGGTGAGTTCCTGCAGTGCATCTTGTAGAAGTTACGCACGGTTGCCACTGATGGTTGGTGGTGGAGGGAGTGGATGTTTGTGGAAGGGGCTGCTTTGTCCTGGATGGTGTCAAGCTTTTTGAGTGTTGTTGGAGCTGCACCCATCCAGGCAAGTGGGGAATATTCCATCACACTCCTGACTTATGCCTTGAACAGGCTTTGGGGAGTCAGGAGGTGAGTTACTTGGGACAGGATTCCTAGCCTCTGACCTGCTCTTGTAGCCACAGTTTGATCCATTTTGTTTCAATTAGTTCCTCAATATGGAAATGAGAATGGCAGAGACTGTTTAACCAGTTTGATGCGGGATGCTTGTGAACAACTTCACATTAGCTGCTGCTAATGTCCTCTCTGTGCACCCCGTCCCCCTGCACCTTCATTGGGGCTCCGACAAGCAGTGGCTGTGATATTGTTCCTGAAAGCCAGCCCGCACTGTGCAACGGGAAGGTGTGTGTGGTGTGAGGACACAGAATATTGAGCTGTGAAAGAATCATCAATGTGTAACAATTGGAGCGAGCGGGTGCTCTCAGCTTTTCCCACACCGGGGCCCTTGATGGAGAAGGTGGAGAGGAGAGATGTCCTGTACTGTCAGGGGCACAGGAGATCCTCTAGACACACGGTGAGAAGGCAGTGGGAATCCATGGCTGCCAAGACTGGAACACCAAGGATCTGGAAACTGGAAATGTTTAAAACTCTCATAAAGTGCTGGCAGTCATGATCAGTAAATTCATTTTCAAACATCATATCTGAGCCCCTGAACCACTCGCCTCACACTGCTCAATCCACCACATCCCCATCACTCACCTACCCACAATCTCAACCAATTAGGATTCATAACTAACATTCAGATTCCCAGCTCCCTCAGGATTGTGACACTCCTGTCACCCACATCTCTCAGTTTTCACACACTGCCACACTTATACAGCAATGACAGACACACCCCTCAGACACATTGCAGCAAAATACTCGGTGACGCACTAGCTCGGTCTTCCTGGAGAGAAGATGTAGTTTATATGGATTTCAGCAAGGCGTTTGATAAGGTGCCCCATGCAAGGCTCATTGAGAAAGTGAAGGGGCACAGGATACAAGGGGACATTGCTTTGTGGATTCAGAACTGGCTTGCCCACAGGAGGCAAAGAGTGGTTGTAGATGGGTCTTTTGCAGAGTGGAGGTCGGTCACTAGTGGGGTGCCCCAGGGATCTGTTCTGGGGCCCTTGCTCTTTGTGATTTTTATAAATGACCTGGATGAGGACATGGAATGATAGGTTGGCAAGTTTGCTGATGACACAAAGGTTGGAGGTGTTGTGGATAGTGTAGAGGGATGTCAGCAGTTGCAACGAGACATAGATAAGATGCAAGACTGGGCGGAGAAGTGGCAGATGGACTTCAACCCAGATAAGTGTGTGGTGGTTCATTTTGGCAGGTCGAATAGGATGGAAGAATATAATATTAAGGGTAAGACGCTTGGCAGCGTGAAAGATCAGAAGGATCTTGGGGTCCGGGTTCAGGACACTCAAAGCAGCATCGCAGGTGGAGGCTGTGGTTAAGAAGGCGTATGGAATACTGGCCTTCATCAATAGAGGAATTGAGTTTAGAAAACGGGAGATAATGCTGCAGCTGTATAGGACCCTGGTCAGACCCCACCTGGAGGACTGTGCCCAGTTCTGGTCGCCTCATTACAGAAAGGATGTGGAAGCCATAGAAAGGGTGCAGAGGAGATTTACGAGGATGTTGCCTGGATTAGGTGGCATGTCTTATGAGGATAGGTTGAGAGAGCTCGGTCTTTTCTCCTTGGAGAAGCGAAGGATGAGGGGTGACCTGATAGAGGTGTACAAGATGTTGAGGGGTATTGATAGAGTGGATTCTCAGAGAACATAAGAACATAAGAACATAAGAAATAGGAGCAGGAGTAGGCCATCTAGCCCCTCGAGCCTGCCCCGCCATTCAATAAGATCATGGCTGATCTGACGTGGATCAGTACCACTTACCCGCCTGATCCCCATAACCCTTAATTCCCTTACCGATCAGGAATCCATCCATCCGCGCTTTAAACATATTCAGCGAGGTAGCCTCCACCACCTCAGTGGGCAGAGAATTCCAGAGATTCACCACCCTCTGGGAGAAGAAGTTCCTCCTCAACTCTGTCTTAAACCGACCCCCCTTTATTTTGAGGCTGTGTCCTCTAGTTTTAACTTCCTTACTAAGTGGAAAGAATCTCTCCGCCTCCACCCTATCCAGCCCCCGCATTATCTTATAAGTCTCCATAAGATCCCCCCTCATCCTTCTAAACTCCAACGAGTACAAACCCAATCTCCTCAGCTTCTCCTCATAATCCAAACCCCTCATCTCCGGTATCAACCTGGTGAACCTTCTCTGCACTCCCTCCAATGCCAATATATCCTTCCTCATATAAGGGGACCAATACTGCACACAGTATTCCAGCTGCGGCCTCACCAATGCCCTGTACAGGTGCATCAAGACATCCCTGCTTTTATATTCTATCCCCTTCGCAATATAGGCCAACATCCCATTTGCCTTCTTGATCACCTGTTGTACCTACAGACTGGGCTTTTGCATCTCATGCACAAGGACCCCCAGGTTCCTTTGCACGGTAGCATGTTTTAATTTGTTTCCATTGAGATAGTAATCCCATTTGTTATTATTTCCTCCAAAGTGTATAACCTCGCATTTATCAATGTTATACTCCATTTGCCATATCCTCGCCCACTCACTCAGCCTGTCCAAATCTCTCTGCAGATCTTCTCCGTCCTCCACACGATTCACTTTTCCACTTATCTTTGTGTCGTCTGCAAACTTCGTTACCCTACACTCCGTCCCCTCCTCCAGATCATCTATATAAATGGTAAACAGTTGCGGCCCGAGTACCGATCCCTGCGGCACGCCACTAGTTACCTTCCTCCAACCGGAAAAACACCCATTTATTCCGACTCTTTGCTTCCTGTCGGATAGCCAGTCCCCAATCCACTTTAACACACTACCCCCAACTCCGTGTGCCCTAATCTTCTTCAGCAGCCTTTTATGGGGCACCTTATCAAACGCCTTTTGGAAATCCAAAAACACCACATCCACCGGTTCTCCTCCATCAATCGCCCTAGTCACATCTTCATAAAAATCCAACATGTTCGTCAAGCACGACTTTCCCCTCATGAATCCATGCTGCGTCTGATTGATCGAACCATTTCTATCCAGATGCCCTGCTATCTCCTCTTTAATAATGGATTCCAGCATTTTCCCTACTACAGACATTAAGCTGACCGGCCTATAGTTTCCCGCCTTTTGTCTCCTTCCTTTTTTAAACAGCGGCGTAACATTAGCCGTTTTCCAATCAACCGGCACTACCCCAGAATGCAACGAGTTTTGATAAATAATCACTAACGCATCCACTATTACCTCTGACATTTCTTTCAATACCCTGGGATGCATTCCATCCGGACCCGGGGACTTGTCCACCTTCAGTCCCATTAGTCTACCCAGCACTGCCTCTCTGGTAACATTAATCGTATTAAGTATTTCTCCTGCTGCCAACCCTCTATCGTTAATATTTGGCAAACTATTTGTGTCCTCCACCGTGAAGACCGACACAAAAAACTTATTTAAAGACTCAGCCATATCCTCATTTCCCACTATTAACTCCCCCCTCTCGTCCTCCAAGGGTCCAACATTCACTCTAGCCACTCTATTCCTTTTTATATATTTATAAAAACTTTTACTATCATTTTTTATATTAATTGCTAGCCTAGTTTCATAGTCTATCCTTCCTTTCTTTATCGCTTTCTTAGTCTCTCTTTGTTGTTTCTTAAATTTTTCCCAATCACTTGTTTTTCCACTATTTTTGGCCACTCTGTACGCAGCTGTTTTTATTTTAATACTCTCCTTTATTTCCTTCGTTATCCACGGCTGGTTCTCCCTTTTCTTACAATCCTTGTTTTTTGCTGGAATATATTTTTGCTGAGAACTGAAAAGGATCTCCTTAAAAATCCTCCACTGTTCCTCAGCTATCCTACCTGCCAGCCTGCTCTCCCAGTCTACCTGAGCCAATTCATCCCTCATCCTATCATATTTCCCTCTGTTCAAACAGAGGACACTGGTTTGAGACCAAACTTTCTCCTCTTCCATCTGAATCAGAAATTCGACCATATTGTGGTCACTGGACCCAAGAGGGTCCTTCACAATAAGATCCTTAATTCTACCTACCTCGTTACACAATACCAGATCCAAAATAGCTCGTTCCCTCGTCGGTTCCGTAACATGCTGTTCAAGGAAACTATCCCGACAGCATTCTAAGAACTCTTCCTCCATTCCACCCTTACCGACTTGAGTCTGCCAGTCAATGTGCATGTTGAAGTCCCCCATGATTATTGCCGTTCCGTTTTTACACACATCCCTTATCTGCTTGTTTATAGCCCTCCCTACCTCAACATTATTATTTGGGGGCCTATATACCACACCTACTAGTGTCTTTCTCCCTCTACTATTCCTCATCTCTACCCATAATGATTCCACGTTTTGTTCCTCAGAGCTTATGTCACCCCTCAGTACTACCCTGATATTATCTCTTATTAATAGCGCGACCCCACCACCTTTTCCTTCCTGTCTATTCTTCCTAAACGCCTGATACCCCTGGATATTCATCTCCCAGTCCTGGTCACCTTTCAGCCACGTTTCTGTAATGGCCACTAGATCGTACCCACTTGTGCTGATTTGCACCATCAACTCATTTACCTTGTTCCGAATGCTTCGTGCATTCAGGCAAAGTGTCCTTATTCCAGCTTTTATCTGAACCCGCTTTGATGAGTCGCGAACACCCTCTCCCTCTACTCCCTTATCTAAATTACCGCCTTCATTCACTTGCACCCTCTCCTCTACCATTAATTTTGTAATTCCCCTTACCCCTGCATCCTCCCCCCCATCAATTAGTTCCTTGATCCTAGTCAACTCTTCTAGCTCCCCTCCCCCCAACCTATCTAGTTTAAATTCTCCCCAGTAGCCTTAGCCAACCTACCGGCCAGGATATTGGTCCCCGTGTGATTCAAGTTCCACCCGTTTTTTGTATACAGATCACCCCTGCCCCTAAAGAGGTCCCAATGGTCCAGGAACCTGAATCCCTGCCCCCTGCACCAGTCCCTCAGCCACACATTCATCTTCCACCTCACTCCATTCCTGCCCTCACCTTCCTGTGGCACAGGCAGTAATCCTGAGATTACTACCTTTGCTTTCCTCTTTCTCAGCTGTCTCCCTAATTCCCTGTACTCCCTTTTCATGACCCCTTCTCCCTTCCTACCCACATCAGCGGTACCAATATGTACCGCTACCTCAGGCTCCTCTCCCTCCCACCTCAGGATTTCCGGGACGCGACTAGCGACATCCTGGATCCCGGCCCCAGGGAGGCAGACCACCATGCGAGAATCTTCCACTTGCCCCTCATCCCTCCCCTCTCTCCCTCCCCACCCTCCCCCCTCTCCCTCTCTCCCCTCTCCCCTCTCCTCTCCCCCCACTCCGCCGTCCCCCTCCCCCTCTCCCTTCTCCCCCTCCCACCTCCCCCTTCCCCTTTCCCCTCTCTCCCCTGCCCCCTCTCCCCCTCCCCTCTCCCCTCCCCCTTTCCCCTCCCCCTCTCCCCTCTCCCCTCTCCCCTCTCCCCTCTCCCCTCTCCCCTCTCCCCTCCCCCCTCTCCCCTCTCTGTCCCCTGCTCCCCTGCCCCCTGCCCCCCTGTCCCTCTCTCCCCCTGTCCCTCTCTCCCCCTGTGCCCCTCTCCCCCTGTGCCCCTCTCCCCCTGTGCCCCTCTCCCCCTGTGCCCCTCTCCCCCTGTGCCCCTCTCCCCCTGTGCCCCTCTCCCCCTGTGCCCCTCTCCCCCTGTGCCCCTCTCCCCCTGTGCCCCTCTCCCCCTGTGCCCCTCTCCCCCTGTGCCCCTCTCCCCCTGTGCCCCTCTCCCCCTGTGCCCCTCTCCCCCTGTGCCCCTCTCCCCCTGTGCCCCTCTCCCCCTGTGCCCCTCTCCCCCTGTGCCCCTCTCCCCCTGTGCCCCTCTCCCCCTGTGCCCCTCTCCCCCTGTGCCCCTCTCCCCCTGTGCCCCTCTCCCCCTGTGCCCCTCTCCCCCTGTGCCCCTCTCCCCCTGTGCCCCTCTCCCCCTGTGCCCCTCTCCCCCTGTGCCCCTCTCCCCCTGTGCCCCTCTCCCCCGTGCCCCTCTCCCCCGTGCCCCTCTCCCCCTGTGCCCCTCTCCCCCTGTGCCCCTCTCCCCCTGTGCCCCTCTCCCCCTGTGCCCCTCTCCCCCTGTGCCCCTCTCCCCCTGTGCCCCTCTCCCCCTGTGCCCCTCTCCCCCTGTGCCCCTCTCCCCCTGTGCCCCTCTCCCCCTGTGCCCCTCTCCCCCTGTGCCCCTCTCCCCCTGTGCCCCTCTCCCCCTGTGCCCCTCTCCCCCTGTGCCCCTCTCCCCCTGTGCCCCTCTCCCCCTGTGCCCCTCTCCCCCTGTGCCCCTCTCCCCCTGTGCCCCTCTCCCCCTGTGCCCCTCTCCCCCTGTGCCCCTCTCCCCCTGTGCCCCTCTCCCCTCTCCAACCTCCTCCATGTCCCTTTTCCACAAGGAGCAGCCACAGAGGTACAGTCCATGCCCACTCAGCCTGCTCCACCCTTCAATGTGGTCATGGCTGATCTTGGGCTCCAAAAGAGAAAATGCTGGAAAATCTCAGCAGGTCTGGCAGCATCTGTAAGGAGAGAAAAGAGCTGATGTTTCAGTCCAGATGACTTTTTGTCAAAGCCCTGATCTTAGGCTTCAACTTTCCCCAGCCATTCCCCATCTCCCTCAATTCTCTGAGAGACCAAAAATCTGTCTGTTCCAGCCTTAAATCCATCGATGATGGAGCATCCACAACCCTCTGGGGAGAGAATTCCAAAGATTCACAACCCTTTGAGTGAAGTAATTTTTTCTTGTCTCAGTCCTAAATGATTGGCCTCTTATCCTGAGACTGTACCCCCATGTTTTAGATTCCCCAGCCAGGGGAAACAATCTCTCAGCGTCCACCCTGTCAAACCGGTTTCAATGCGATCGCCTCTCATTCTTCGAAACGCCAGAGAAAATGGACCCAATTTACTCCGCTTCTCATCATTGGACACCCCCTCATCCCAGAGACCAAATAGTGAACCTTTGCTGTACTGCCTCCAATACAATTTATCCTTCCTTAAATGTGGAGACCAAAACTACACACAATATTCCAGATGTGGTCTCACCAAAACCCTGCACAACTGTAGCAAGATTTCTTATTCCTGTACTCCAATCCCCTGCAATAAAGACCAACATTCCACTTGCCTTCCTGACTGCTTGAAGCAGCAGCATGCTAACTTTCTGCGTTCCTTGTACAAACACACCCAGCAAACATCAATACCTCACTCTCTGTCTCTTCAGCTAAGCCATCAATATGGATTCTATCGCCACAGTATTGTTCGGGAGGGATTTGCAGTGAGAAGAGTCAATGTCTGTGGTCTGCTCCGTCACCATTCCACTGACAGCCTGCCTCTGGTTGTTTGACTGTCGTACAGTGCTGAACTGGAGTGGTCAGCAGTTAACCCCTTGTTGCCCAGTGGTCACCCTTGGCTTTGCCTGGTGGCTGAACTAGAACTGGCACAGAGGACGGCTAGAGAATGAAGACATGATGGCTGCCAGGCATTGACCCTGTATGACCCCCTGTATGACCCACTTTATGACTCTGTATGATTCACTGTATGATTTCCTGTATGACCCTGTATGACCCTGTATGATTAACTGTATGACCCTGTATGACCTTGTATGACCCTGTATGACCCTGTATGATTCACTGCTCACCACCTCCCAGCAGCTGGACAGTGAGGGAGTGAATTCCCTGTTTGTTTCTGATGTATGGCAGAGTTTACAGGTGACACATGAGAAAATGCTCTGTGTGTAGTCACTACCACCGGCCTCATGGGGAAAGCCAGAAATCCTTGTTACAGCTGCCTCTGTCTCGATAGGCACAGGGTCATACAGGGTCATACAGGGAATCATACAGGGAATCATACAGGGAATCATACAGGGTCATACAGGGTCATACAGGGAATCATACAGGGAATCATACAGGGAATCATACAGGGTCATACAGGGTCATACAGGGAGTCATACAGGGAGTCATACAGGGAGTCATACAGGGAATCATACAGGGTCATACAGGGTCATACAGGGTCATACAGGGAATCATACAGGGTCATACAGGGAGTCATACAGGGAATCATACAGGGTCATACAGGGTCATACAGGGTCATACAGGGCACAGCGAGTAAAACAAGCTGCTTCGAGCTTCACCTCCTCGCTGCAGAGGGTGGAGAATTTCAGGAAGCACAAACATTGCTCTTTGCTGACCTTTAACAGGAGAAATGTTCCCTGAATCGCCCGGGCACTCCAGCTGTTGCTGTTGCAGAAATCAGGAGTAAGTGTGTCAGGTTGTAGCACACAGCTGCAAGTTTTGTGACAACGTCTTCCTGTATCCTTCATGGTGCTCATGTCACACTCAGCTGCTGTGTGTTTCAGAGAGAGCGTTAGCTGGAGTCTGGTATTCCAGAACTGGTGATTTCTGAAACGTGATGGTGGGATCTTTCTGCTCCCTGTTATCTTCCAGTGCCCAGGGCGCACAGTGTGTGTACGGTGGGTTAGCACTGCTGCCTCACAGCGCCAGGGACCCGGGTTCGATTCCCGGCTCGGGTCACTGTCTGTGTGGAGTCTGCACATTCTCCCCGTGTCTGTGTGGGTTTCCTCCGGGCGCTCCGGTTTCCTCCCACAGTCTGAAAGCCGTGCTGGTTAGGGTGCATTGGCCGTGCTAAACTCTCCCTGTGTACCCGAACAAGTGCCGGAGTGTGGTGACTAGGGGATTTTCACAGTAACTTCATTGCAGTGTTAATGTAAGCCTTACTTGTGACACTAATAAATAAACTTTAAACCCTCATGTGTGCCCCTTGGGTCGCTCAGAGCACCTGTCGGAAGAGTCAGTGTGACCGCAATGTGCACTCATCATCTTCACCACAGCAATGGAGTTTGCAGATTTTTAACTCTCCCTCTCTCTCTCTCTGTCACTCTCCACCTTCCCTCCTTCCTTCTCCTCCCTCTCTCTGTCCATTTCTCTCTCTGTCTCATTCTCTTCTGCTCTTTTTTTCTTCCTCCCATCCTTACTTTTACTTTCCTTCACTTTCACACTCCCTCCTTCTTCCCCAATGCTTCTTTAAATCTATTTCTCTCTGTCTTGGTGTTTATATTTTCCTCCCTTTCTTTTCCTCACACTGCCCTTCTCTCTCCCTCCCTCTCTCTTTTTCTCTCTCCCTCCCCCTCTCTCTCCCCCTCTCCCTCTCTCCCCCTCCTTCCCCCTCTCCCCCTCCTTCCCCCTCTCCCTCCCTCCCCCTCTCCCTCCTTCCCCCTCTCCCTCCCTCCCCCTCTCCCTGGCTCCCCCTCTCCCTCCCTCTCCCCCCCTCTCCCTCTCTCTCCCCCTCTCCCTCCCTCCTTCCCCCTCTCCCTCCCTCTCCCTCCCTCTCCTTCCCCCTCTCTTTCCCCCTTTCCCTCCCTCTCCCTCTCCTTCCCCCTCTCTTTCCCCCTCTCCCTCCCTCCCCCTCTCCCTCCCCCTCTCCCTCCCCCTCTCCCTCCCTCTCCCCCTCTCCCTCTCTCTCCCTCCTTCCCCCCTCCCTCCCTCTCCCTCCCTCTCCTACCCCTGTCTTTCCCCCTCTCCCTCCCTCTCCCTCTCCTTCCCCCTCTCTTTCCCCCTCTCCCTCCCTCCTCCTCTCCCTCCCCCTCTCCCTCCCTCTCCCCCTCTCCCTCTCCCTCCTTCCCCCCTCCCTCCCTCTCCCTCCCTCTCCTACCCCTGTCTTTCCCCCTCTCCCTCCCTCTCCCTCTCCTTCCCCCTCTCTTTCCCCCTCTCCCTCCCTCCCCCTCTCTTTCCCCCTCTCCCTTCCTCTCCCTCTCTTTCCTCCTCTCCCTCCTTCTCTCTCCCTCCCCCTTTCCCCACCTCTCCCCCCCCCGTCCTGCCCTCTCCAGGTGTGCGGCTGGACCGTGTACGAGGAGGTCGGCAGAAATACAAGCGGCGGATGGACGTGGAGCCGGGTTCAGTGCTCCCACTGCAGCTTCCCTCTCCACTGAAGCGGCCATGTAATTATCGCTGGAATGTGAAAGGCTCAAAGCGGCATTTACCTCCTCCTCCCCCCCCCCCCCCCCCCCCCACCCCACCCCCGGCCCCCCGCAGCAATGTCATTCCGGGGAGAACATCCCCCTCTCTCTGCTGGAACCAGCCAGACAGTTTCAAAGAACAAAGAAAATTACAGCACAGAAACAGGCCCTTCGGCCCTCCAAGCCTGCACCGACCATGCTGCCCCGACTTAACGAAAACCCCCTACCCTTCCGGGCACCATATCCCCCTATTCCCATCCTATTCATGTACTTGTCAAGACGCCCCTTAAAAGTCACGACTGTATCCGCTTCCACTACCTCCCCCGGCAACGAGCTCCAGGCACCCACTACTCTCTGTGTAAAAAATCTGCCTCGTACATCTCCTTTAAACCTTGCCCCTCGCACCTTAAACCTGTGCCCCCTAGTCATTGACTCTTCCACCCTGGGAAAAAGTTTCTGACTATCCACTCTGTCCATGCCTCTCATCAGGTCTTCTATCAGGTCTCCCCTCAACCTCCGTCGCTCCAGTGAGAACAAACCAGGTTTCTCCAACCTCTCCTCATAGCTAATGCCCTCCATACCAGGCAACATCCTGGTAAATCTTTTCTATATCCTCTCCAAAGCCTCCACATCCTTCTGGTAGTGTGGCGACCAGAATTGAACACTATATTCTAAGTGCGACCGAATGAAGGTTCTATGAAGCTGGAACATGACTTGCCAATTTTTAAACTCAACACCCCGGCCAATGAAGGCAGGCATGGTGAGGGGGAACCAGTCGATGTGGTATATTTGGACTTTCAGAAAGCATTCAACAAAGTCCCGCACAAGAGATTATTGTGCAAGATTAAAACGCGTGGGACTGGGGGAAGTGTATTGAGATGGATAGAAAACTGGTTGGCAGAGAGGAAACAAAGAGTAGGAATTAATGGGTGCTTTTCAAATTGGCAGGCAGTAACTAGTGGGGTGCCACAGGGGTCAGCTGGGACCCCAGCTATTCACAATATATATTAATGATTTGGATGAGGGAACAAAATGTAACATCTCGAAGTTTGCAGATGATACCAAGTTGGGTGGGAGGGTGAACTGTAACGAGGATGCAGAGATCCTTCAGAATGATCTGGACAGGTTGGGTGAGTGGGCAAATCAATGGCAGATGCAGTATAATTTGGATAAATGTGAGGTTATTCACTTTGGAAGCAAAAACAAGAAGGCAGATTACTGCCTGAATGGCTGTAAATTGGGAGAGGGGAGTGTGCAGCAGGACCTGTGTGTCCTTGTGGACCAGTCGCTGAAGGTAAGCATGCAGGTGCAGCAGGCAGTAAAGAAGGCAAATGGTATGTTGGCCTTCATTGCGAGAGGTTTCGAGTACAGGAGCAGGGATGTGTTGCTGCAATTATACAGGGCCTTGGTGAAGCCACAGCAAGAGTATTGTGTACAGTTCTGGTCTCCTTTTCAGAGGAAGGATGGTCTTGCTCTCGAGGGAGTGCAGTGAAGGTTTACCAGGCTGATTCTGGGGATGGCGGGACTGATGTATGAGGAGAGATTGACTAGGTTAGGATTATTTTCGTTGGAGTTCAGACGAATGAGGGGGGAATCTCATAGAGACTTATAAAATTCTAACAGGACCAGACAGGGTAGATGCAGGGAGGATGTTCCCAATGGTGAGGGAATCTAGAACCAGGGTCACAGTCTGAGGATTCAGGGTAGACCATTTATGACGGAGGTTTCACCCAAAGAGTGGTGAGCCTGTGGAATTCATTACCACAGGAAGTAGTTGATGCCAAAACATTGAATGTATTCAAGAGGCGGCTGGATATAGCACTTGGGGCGAATGGGATCAAAGGTTATGGGGAGAAAGCAGGATTAGGCTATTGAGTTGGATGATCAGCCATGATCATAATGAATGGCGGAGCAGGCTCGAAGGGCCGAATGGCCTCCTCCTGCTCCTATCTTCTATGTTTCAATGAGAGGGAGTTTTACTCTGTGTCTAACCCCAGGCTGTACCTATCCTGGGAGTGTTTGATGGGGACAGTGTAGAGGGAGCTTTACCCTGTATCTAACCCCGTGCTGTACCTGTCCTGGGAGTGTTTGATGGGGACAGTGTAGAGGGAGCTTTACCCTGTATCTAACCCCGTGCTGTACCTGTCCTGGGCGTGTTTGATGGGGACAATTCAGAAGAAGCTTTACACTGTATCTAATCCCGTGCTGTATCTGTCCTGGGAGTGTTTGATGGGGACAGTGTAGAGGGAGCTTTACTCTGTATCTAACCCCATGCTGTACCTGTCCTGGGAGTGTTTGATGGGGACAGTGTGGAGGGAGCTTTACCCTGTATCTAACCCCGTGCTGCACCTGTCCTGGGAGTGTTTGATAGGGGATAGTGTAGGGGGAGCTTTACTCTGTATCTAACCCCGTGCTGTATCTGTCCTGGGAGTGTTTGATGGGGGACAGTGTAGAGGGAGCTTTACTGTGTATCTCACCCCGTGCTGTACCTGTCCAGGGAGTGTTTGATGGGGGATAGTGTAGAGGGAGCTTTATTCTGTATCTAACCCCGTGCTGTACCTGTCCTGGGAGTGTTTGATGGGGGATAGTGTAGAGGGAGCTTTACTCTGTATCTCACCCCGTGCTGTACCTGTCCTGGGAGTGTTCGATGGGAACAGTGTAGAGGGAGCTTTACTCTGTATCTAACCCCGTGCTGTACCTCTCCTGGGAGTGTTTGATGGGGGATAGTGTAGAGGGAGCTTTACTCTGTATCTAACCCCGTGCTGTACCTGTCCTGGGAGTGTTTGATGGGGATAGTGCAGAGGGAGCTTTACTCTGTATCTAACCCCGTGCTGTACCTGTCCTGGGAGTGTTTGATGGGGGACAGTGTAGAGGGAGCTTTACTCTGTATCTAACCCCGTGCTGTACCTGTCCTGGGAGTGTTTGATGGGGACAGTGTAGAATCATAGAAATAGAATCATAGAAACCCTACAGTGCAGAAGGAGGCCATTCGGCCCATCGAGTCTGCACCGACCACCATCCCACCCAGGCCCTACCCCCACATATTTACCCACTAATCCCGCTAACCTACGAATCTCAGGGCAATTTTAACCTGGCCAATCAACCTAACCCGCACATCTTTGGACTGTGGGAGGAAACCGGAGCACCCGGAGGAAACCCACGCAGACACGAGGAGAATGTGCAAACTCCACACAGACAGTGACCCGAGCCGGGAATCGAACCCGGGACCCTGGAGCTGTGAAGCAGCAGTGCTAACCACTGTGCTACCGTGTAGAGGGAGCTTTACTCTGTATCTAACCCCGTGCTGTACCTGTCCTGGGAGTGTTTGATGGGGACAGTGTAGAGGGAGCTTTACTCTGTATCTAACCCCGTGCTGTACCTGTCCTGGGAGTGTTTGATGGGGACAGTGTAGAGGGAGCTTTACTCTGTATCTAACCCCGTGCTGTACCTGTCCTGGGAGTGTTTGACGGTGACAGTGTAGAGGGAGTTTTACTGCTTATCTTTCGATGGGTTCAGCATGTGTGTTTTTAAGTTGCCCCAAGGCCTGAAACACAATCTCAGTTTAACCAATTGACACCAGGGGGATTGTGTCAGGCGTGGAACTCACTCAGTGGCTGGATTGTGAGATTGTGAGATTGTGAGATTGTGAGATTGTGAGATTGTGAGATTGTGTGGTTGGGTGCAGTGAGATTCAGGGTTAGTTTTGCTGTGACATTTGGCAGTGACCCATTTGTCCAGGTTTGGTTTGATTTGATTTATTGTCACGTGTTAATATACAGTGGAAAGTATTGTTTCCTGCGCACTATACAGACAAAGCATACCATTCATAGAGAAGGAAAGGAGAGAGTGCAGAATGTAGTGTTACAGTCATAGCTAGGGTGTAGAGAAAGATCAACTTAATGCAAGGTAAGTCCATTCAAAAGTCTGACAGCAGCAGGGAAGAAGCTGCTCTTGAGTCGGTTGGTACATGGCCTCAGACTTTTGTATCTTTTTCCCGAAGGAAGAGAGAATGTCCGGGGTGCGTGGGGTCCTTAATTATGCTGGCTGCTTTGCCGAGGCAGTGGGAAGTGTAGACAGAGTCAATGGATGGGAGGTTGGTTTGCGTGATGGATTGGGCTACATTCACGACCTTTTGTAGTTTCTTGCGGTCTTGGGCAGAGCAGGAGCCATACCAAGCTGTGATACAACCAGAAAGAATGCTTTCTATGGTGTATCTGTAAAAGTTGGTGAGAATCGTAGCTGACATGCCAAATTTCCTTAGTCTTCTGAAAAAGTAGAGGCGTTGGTGGGCTTTCTTAACTATAGTGTCGGCACGGGGAGACCAGGACAGGTTGTTGGAGATCTGGACACCTAAAAACCTGAAGCTCTCGACCCTTTCTACTTCGTCCCCATTGATGTAGACAGGGGCATGTTCTCCTTTACGCTTCCTGAAGTCGATGACAATCTCCATTGTTTTGTTGACATTGAGGGAGAGATTATTGTTGCTGCACCAGTTCACCAGATTCTCTATCTCATTCCTGTTCTCTGTTGCGTCATTGTTTGAGATCCGACCCACTACGGTGGTGTCGTCAGCAAACTTGAAAATCGAATTGGAGGGGAATTTGGCCACACAGTCATAGGTGTATAAGGAGTATAGTAGGGGGCTGAGAACACAGCCTTGTGGGGCACCGGTGTTGAGGATGATTGTGTCTGATTCACACCCTCTTCTTTACCCTAGTGAGTAAAATCGTCTCTCACCTCCTTGTGGCAGAGCCGGGGAAGATTTATGCGATGCCAGATCCCACCGTTCCAGAGACAGACATCAAGGCTCTGACCACACTCTGCGATCTCGCTGACCGGGAGCTGGTTGTCATTATTGGCTGGGCCAAACACATCCCAGGTAAGGAATAGCCTGTCAGCATCGTGTTAGATCTTCATCCAGTCACACACCTCATCACCAGCACAGCCCACTGCCTGTGTGTCATTCACAACCCCAGCTAATATAGTGTAGAAAGGGCTTTACTCTGTATCTAACCCCGTGCTGTACCTGTCCTGGGAGTGTTGATGGGGGATAGTGTAGAGGGAGCTTTACTCTGTATCTAACCCCGTGCTGTACCTGTCCTGGGAGTGTTTGATGGGGACAGTGTAGAGGGAGCTTTACTCTGTATCTAACCCCGTGCTGTACCTGTCCTGGGAGTGTTTGATGGGGACAGTGTAGAGGGAGCTTTACTCTGTATCTAACCCCGTGCTGTACCTGTCCCGGGAGTGTTTGATGGGGACAGTGTAGAGGGAGCTTTACTCTGTATCTAACCCCGTGCTGTACCTGTCCTGGGAGTGTTTGATGGGGACAGTGTAGAGGGAGCTTTTCTCTCTGACCCGGTCTGTAAATTATTCGGGGAGGTGGCTGTGAAAATCCTGTCCAAATCTCCTCCCCTCACACACCTATTGATATGGAAATTACAAATTGGGTTGAAGAGAATGATTGAATGGTGAGTGGTGCTGTGCTGCCCACCCGTGGCTCCATGTCAGTCTTTGAATACTACACAGTGAGTCAAAATGATTCTCTCGCTCACTGGAGCTGATGTTTAATGATTGTCTGTGAGGTCAGTTAGTTTTGGTCATTTATCAGTGTGACCCAGGACCTGCTCACTTTCTCCTCTCTCGCTCACTCTCAGTCTCTTGGTACCTGTCTCTTTCAATCTATTTCTGTTTTTCTCTCTCTCTGTCTCTCTCTGCCTCTCTCTCTGTCTCTCTCTGTCTCTCTCTCTCTCTCTCTGTCTCTCTCTCTGTCTCTCTCTCTCTGCCTCTCTCTCTGTCTCTCTCTCTCTCTGTCTCTCTCTCCCTGTCTCTCTCTCCCTGTCTCTCTCTCTGCCTCTCTCTCTGTCTCTCTCTCCCTGTCTCTCTCTGCCTCTCTCTCTGCCTCTCTCTCTGTCTCTCTCTCCCTGTCTCTCTCTCCCTGTCTCTCTCTGCCTCTCTCTCTGTCTCTCTCTGTCTCTCTCTCTCTCCCTGTCTCTCTCTCCCTGTCTCTCTCTCCCTGTCTCTCTCTCCCCGTCTCTCTCTGTCTGCCTCTGTCTCTCTCGCTCTCTCTTTGTCTCTGTCTCTCCGTCTGTCTCTCTCTCTCTGTCTGTCTGTCTCTCTCTCTCTCTGTCTCTCGCACTCTCTTTTTGTCTCTGTCTCTCCGTCTGTCTCTGTCTGTCTGTCTCTCTCACTCTCTCTTTGTCTCTGTCTGTCTCTCTCTCTGTCTCTCTCACTCTCTCTTTGTCTCTGTCTCTTACTCTCTTCTTTTTGTCCTGGGTTTATTTGGGTCTGTGCATCAGGGAGATGGGGGTGGAGGTGATTGGAGTTTGCCAGTAGATTAGTCCCAGTTTTCTGTGCTATTAGTTGGATTGCATTTGCAAATCTAATCCAAGGCCAGGTTTCTTCCTGGTGTTGAGCGTTTGGTAATCTCTGTGTAATATAATGCAAATCTGGCAGGGGAACAAGTTCTCAATAAATCAGCAGCTCGTAACTGCTGGCGATTAACTATCAGCGTGAACAGTCACTTTTTAGTGTGTTCAATTTACAGGCTGACATGGGATTATAAAGACAGATGACAGTAATCACACAAGGCAAATACGCTTTCATTCCATTGTGTAGAAGGTGAGGGCAGAGAGATCGCTGCGGTTGCAGAAACTACAGCTGTTTGTCTCAGGAAGGGATTGTGTGTAGGTCCAAATCAGGTCCTGATCTTCATTGGGGGACATTTCACCTCAAGAGTCAGAAGGTTATGGGTTCAAATCCCACTCCAGAGAAAATCCCAGGCTGACATTCTCTGTCTCCTCAGAGTTTTTGAACATACTTTCTTCCCCTGGGCAGATTGGCTCCATTTAAGGATAGCACCGTTTTGTACTTTTGCACAGGAACAGGAGGAGGCCATTCACGCCCCTTCACCATTTAACCTCCAAACTCACTTTTCAATCATTTTCTGATGTGAGTTTTGTTGGAAAGGTCAGAACATAGAACATAGAACATAGAAAGCCACAGCACAAACAGGCCCTTCGGCCCACAAGTTGCGCCGATCACATCCCCACCTCTAGGCCTATCTATAGCCCTCAATCCCATTAAATCCCATGTACTCATCCAGAAGTCTCTTAAAAGACCCCAACGAGTTTGCCTCCACCACCACCGACGTCAGCCGATTCCACTCACCCACCACCCTCTGAGTGAAAAACTTACCCCTGACATCCCCCCATTCAATCTCCATCCCTAATTGGCTCACTGACTCCCTCTCTCTCCCTATCTCCCTCCTCCTCTCCCCTCTCCCGCTCCGGTTGAGTTGGGGTCAGTTTAGCTGCCACCAATACTCGGAGTGTCTCAATGTCACCCTCACGGATCTGTCTCCACGTAATCTCTGCTCGCCAAGATATCGGGAATGATCAGGGTCTGGTTAAACACAATTACACACAGGTTTATTCCCAGTAATCATTACACACAGCTCTGCACAGGCCTGGATCCAGCCTGAGTCTGAACAGTTACAAGGACTGATTACTCAACAGCAGCAATTACAGGCAGTACTGAACATCTGTAATGGTGAACACAGACTGTGGTGAACATCTGCAGTGGTGATCACAGACTGGTGAACATCTGCAGTGGTGATCACAGACTGTGGTGAATATCTGCAGTGGTGATCACAGACTGGTGAATATCTGCAGTAGTGATCACAGACTGTGGTGAATATCTGCAGTGGTGATCACAGACTGTGGTGAATATCTGCAGTGGTGATCACAGACTGTGGTGAATATCTGCAGTGGTGATCACAGACTGTGGTGAATATCTGCAGTGGTGATCACTGACTCCTTGCAGTGGTTCCCATCCTCCTGCTATTTCAGTTTAAACCCTCCCCAACCACTCTAGTAAATACTTGCTTAGGACATCAGTCGCAGTCCTGCCCAGGTGTAACCCGACAGGTCTGTACTGACACCATTCAGAGAGCACAGATACTCAGATGGAGCAGAACCTCTCTGACAAGATTCCAAGATGGCGCCGGAGTGAGACAACTTCTTGCAAGCTGTGCCCAGCATACCTTCCAATTCTATCCTTTACTCTCGTTCTATGCTTCTAAAACTTCATTCTAACTCTTGTAAACTCTCCAACAATGCTTTAATTCAATCTCTTCTTCCCTGCTGCTGTCAGACTTTTGAATGGACCTACCCATTGAATGGACCTACCCCATAAGAACATAAGAACATAAGAAATAGGAGCAGGAGTAGGCCATCTAGCCCCTCGAGCCTGCCCCGCCATTCAATAAGATCATGGCTGATCTGATGTGGATCAGTACCACTTACCCGCCTGATCCCCATAACCCTTAATTCCCTTACCGATCAGGAATCCATCCATCCGCGCTTTAAACATATTCAGCGAGGTAGCCTCCACCACCTCAGTGGGCAGAGAATTCCAGAGATTCACCACCCTCTGGGAGAAGAAGTTCCTCCTCAACTCTGTCTTAAACCGACCCCCCTTTATTTTGAGGCTGTGTCCTCTAGTTTTAACTTCCTTACTAAGTGGAAAGAATCTCTCCGCCTCCACCCTATCCAGCCCCCGCATTATCTTATAAGTCTCCATAAGATCCCCCCTCATCCTTCTAAACTCCAATGAGTACAAACCCAATCTCCTCAGCCTCTCCTCATAATCCAAACCCCTCATCTCCGGTATCAACCTGGTGAACCTTCTCTGCACTCCCTCCAATGCCAATATATCCTTCCTCATATAAGGGGACCAATACTGCACACATTATTCCAGCTGCGGCCTCACCAATGCCCTGTACAGGTGCATCAAGACATCCCTGCTTTTATATCCTATCCCCCTCGCAATATAGGCCAACATCCCATTTGCCGCCTTGATCACCTGTTGTACCTGCAGACTGGGCTTTTGCGTCTCATGCACAAGGACCCCCAGGTCCCTTTGCACGGTAGCATGTTTTAATTTGTTTCCATTGAGATAGTAATCCCATTTGTTATTATTTCCTCCAAAGTGTATAACCTCGCATTTATCAACATTATACTCCATTTGCCATATCCTCGCCCACTCACTCAACCTGTCCAAATCTCTCTGCAGATCTTCTCCGTCCTCCACACGATTCACTTTTCCACTTATCTTTGTGTCGTCTGCAAACTTCGTTACCCTACACTCAGTCCCCTCCTCCAGATCATCTATATAAATGGTAAACAGTTGCGGCCCGAGTACCGATCCCTGCGGCACGCCACTAGTTACCTTCCTCCAACCGGAAAAACACCCATTTATTCCGACTCTTTGCTTCCTGTCGGATAGCCAGTCCCCAATCCACTTTAACACACTACCCCCAACTCCGTGTGCCCTAATCTTCTTCAGCAGCCTTTTATGGGGCACCTTATCAAACGCCTTTTGGAAATCCAAAAACACCGCATCCACCGGTTCTCCTCCATCAACCGCCCTAGTCACATCTTCATAAAAATCCAACATGTTCGTCAAGCACGACTTTCCCCTCATGAATCCATGCTGCGTCTGATTGATCGAACCATTTCTATCCAGATGCCCTGCTATCTCCTCTTTAATAATGGATTCCAGCATTTTCCCTACTACAGACGTTAAGCTGACCGGCCTATAGTTACCCGTCTTTTGTCTCCTTCCTTTTTTAAACAGCGGCGTAACATTAGCCGTTTTCCAATCAACCGGCACTACCCCAGAATGCAACGAGTTTTGATAAATAATCACTAACGCATCCACTATTACCTCTGACATTTCTTTCAATACCCTGGGATGCATTCCATCCGGACCCGGGGACTTGTCCACCTTCAGTCCCATTAGTCTACCCAGCACTGCCTCTCTGGTAACATTAATTGTATTAAGTATTTCTCCTGCTGCCAACCCTCTATCGTTAATATTTGGCAAACTATTTGTGTCCTCCACCGTGAAGACCGACACAAAAAACTTATTTAAAGACTCAGCCATATTCTCATTTCCCACTATTAACTCCCCCCTCTCGTCCTCCAAGGGTCCAACATTCACTCTAGCCACTCTATTCCTTTTTATATATTTATAAAAACTTTTACTATCATTTTTTATATTAATTGCTAGCCTAGCTTCATAGTCTATCCTTCCTTTCTTTATCGCTTTCTTAGTCTCTCTTTGTTGTTTCTTAAATTTTTCCCAATCACTTGTTTCTCCACTATTTTTGGCCACTCTGTACGCAGCTGTTTTTATTTTAATACTCTCCTTTATTTCCTTCGTTATCCACGGCTGGTTCTCCCTTTTCTTACAATCCTTGTTTTTTGCTGGAATATATTTTTGCTGAGAACTGAAAAGGATCTCCTTAAAAATCCTCCACTGTTCCTCAGCTATCCTACCTGCCAGCCTGCTCTCCCAGTCTACCTTAGCCAATTCATCCCTCATCCTATCATATTTCCCTTTGTTCAAACAGAGGACACTGGTTTGGGACCAAACTTTCTCCTCTTCCATCTGAATCAGATGGAGTATTGTGCCTCATTATAGGAAGGATGTGGAAAAGATTGAAAGGGTGCAGAGGAGATTTACAAGGATGTTGCCTGGATTGAGTGGCATGCCTTATGAGGATAGGCTGAGGGAGCTCGGTCTTTTCTCCTTGGAGAGACGAAGGATGAGAGGAGACCTAATAGAGGTGTATAAGATGTTGAGAGGTATAGATCGGGTGGACTCTCAGAGGCTTTTTCCCAGGGTGGAAATGTCTGCTATGAGAGGACACAGGTTTAGGGTGCTGGGGGGTAGGTACAGGGGAGATGTTAGGGGTAAGTTTTTCACACAGAGGGTGGTGGGCGAGTGGAATCGGCTGCCGTCAGTGGTGGTGGAGGCGAACTCAATAGGGTCTTTTAAGAGACTCCTGGATGAGTACATGGAGCGTAATAGGATGGAGGGTTATAGGTAGGTCTAGAAGGTAGGGATATGTTCGGCACAACTTGTGGGCCGAAGGGCCTGTTTTGTGCTGTAGTTTTTCTATGTTTTTTCTATGTTTCTACCTTGCATTAAGTTGATCTTTCTCTACACCCTAGCTATGACTGTAACACTACATTCTGCACTCTCTCCTTTCCTTCTCTATGAACAGTATGCTTTGTCTGTATAGCGCGCAAGAAACAATACTTTTCACTGTATGTTAATACACGTGACAATAATAAATCAAATCAAAATGAGAAATGAGTGACACAAGAGGCAGGAGTTATACCCTGGAACAGTTTGGAACTGCGAATGGGAGCTATTTTAACCTGTAAGATTGAGAATAGTGAGCAGTGAAAGTTTGACTTTAGAAAGTGATGGAGTTGCAGTCTGAATCAGCCACCGGCTGCTGGGCTGCTGCCGATGATGATCTGTAAATTAATGAGCCTGACAGCATGTTCACATCCATCCGATCCGAGGAGAAAAAGCTTTGTGCCCAGCGGCGGGAACAAGTCACAGATAAAATCAGCACTCTTCAAAACACCAATCAATCTATAAATTATCACAACACATAACACACAGCCACGTCCAAAATGGACAGTGACAGTGTGGCGGGGAGGGACAGGGCCAGCACGGGGTGGGGGTAGTGAGGGTCTGAGCGAGGGGTTGCGCTGGGGGCAACACGGGGGGGGGGAGAGAGAGAGACAGAGAGAGCACGGAAAAGGGAGAGACATACCAAGAGACAGATACAGAGGCAGAGAGACAGACATTGAGAGTGAGAGAGACACAGGGAGAAGAGAGAGCATGACAGTGAGATATTAAGAGAGGTCGCCCCTCATTTAGATCTCCTGTAATTAGATTTTGTCTCTCTGTCAAACACATCACTTTGGTCTCAGGGAGACATCAACAATTTGTATTTAGAATCCATAGAATCCTAAAGTGCAGAAAGAGGACATTCGGCCCATCGAGTCTGCACCGACCACAATCCCACCCAGACCCTATCCCCATGCATTTACCCGAGCTAGTCCCCCTGACACTAAGGGGCAATTTATCACGGCCAATCCACCTAACCTGCACATCAGTAGAGTGTGGGAGGAAACCCACGCAGACACGGGGAGAATGTGCAGACTCCACACAGACAGTGATCCAAGCCGGGAATCGAACCCAGGTCCCTGGAGCTGTGAGGCAGCAGCGCTAACCACTGTGCTACCGTGAGATTT